>NC_059273.1:6620000-6642500 GCF_017591435.1 Portunus trituberculatus
TTTGTGCAGCCTTTTGACACAGCAGAACAATCACCTCACCTTGTCACCGCAGAAATGCACTGAAGAATGGTGACACTTCCCTGTGAATTTGTATGACAAGCCTTCGCAGCATTCAACACGCTGGCCATCACCACATATTACATCACCAGCACCACCACCACCACTGCTCACAACACACGGGCCGGATATCATTGCCTTCAGCCTTTGTGTGACCAAAGTCTTTGATCTGCTCACACAACTGTCTGTAATTTTCAAGCCAGTTCACGTCACTTTGTGTTTCCTAGCTATCGTATGACGCGAACTCCTGTCAGCTCATGCAAGCCTGGCCGGTGTGATACAGAGTCAGTTATTTTGTGTTGCACCTCTTTCCATATATTTGTTATGTTGAATAAGTAATAGTAGTAGTAATAGTAGCAGCAGCAGCAATAGCAGTAGTAGTAGTAAAAGTAGTAGTAGTAGCAGTAGTAGTAATAGTAGTAACAGAAGTAATAGTAGTAGTAGTAGTAACAGAAGTAATAGTAGTAATAGTAGTAACAGAAGTAACAGTAATAGTAGTTGTAGTAGTAGTAGTAGTAGTAGTAGTAGTAGTAGTAGTAGAGCAGAAGTCCAAAGCTGGCACTAACACTGAGCAGACACAGGTGACAGGAGGAAGAAGGGCAAGGAGGGAGGAAGGCTGTTTCGCGCTGTATATTCTTACAAAACTCTTGAGTAAAAAATCACGAGAGGAAAGTTTACGCATTTTACAGAGCCGAGCCGATTACCTGAATGTGAGCGATGTAGACAGGCTCGTGTGTATGTAAAAGGGAGTGTTGTTATTGTTGATTTGGAACATTGCATTAGGACAGTTGAGACCAGCACTGTTAGAGCGGATCCGAATACTTTAATGGTTCACTGTTGATTCAGAGCCGCTATCAGATTCATTCATTCATACACTATCCATTTTTGTACACCATCCTCTTTGAATGATTGTAAATTTTGCCAGGAAGCATTCACTGCACTGCGCCTCGTGTACAATTGAATACACTGAAATGCCGAATCTGTAATTTTTTTAATTTCATGCATACCAGGTGCTTCTCTTTGAACAAACACTGCAGTGACTTGTAGTTTCCCGAGTTAAGTTGAATATGCTTAGCTATTTGATAAATATAAAAATTTTGGGTGGCTTTTGCTAAAATATTTCTGTCCTTTCAGCTTGTCTTTCCCCACTGCCTATATTAATTTTAAAAAGCATATCTTCCGCCCAAAGCAAATGAATTCCTCTCAGCTGGTGGGTGGAGGGGCAGGGGAAGGATGGAGAGGAGGGGGAGGCAAGATGGAGGAGGGGCAGGCAGGGTGGAGGGGGAAGGGGCAGGCAGGGTGGAGGAAAAGGGCAGTAATTCAACAGGAAAGTGACACGGGGCGGCAGCGTAGCGAGAGCGGCGGGGCGGGGCGAGGTGTGGCGTGGCGGGGCAAGCTGGGGCACCGCTGGGCTTGGGTGTTGGAGGGACAGGGTTTGTTGAAGCAGAGTGGGGATAGATGGGGAGGGGAGAGGGAGAGAGGGAGATCTTACCGGAGCAGGGAAACAGACGACGGGTGGCTGGGTGCAGTCGGGGAAGGAATGGGTAAGGCGGGATGGGGTGGTGCGGGGTGGGGCGGGGCGGGTTGGAAAGGACGGATCGGAGTGGGATGAGGTGAAGCGAGGCGGGAGAGAGCGGAGTGAGGTGGATTTGACTTGCGACAGTCACCATTAGTCTGATGGATGCCAGACGTGATGGAAATCTTCACCTTCTCTCAGTAATTTAGAAGAAAATTTACGAATACACGTCAGTAGGAAGCGGCATCGGCGGCGGTGGTGGCAGTGGTGGTGGTGGTAGTGTGTGTAAGGGGTCAGGGTATGGCGGCGGTCAGCACACTCCCTGGCTAACAAGTGGTCGTGATTTTATTTCCAGTTGTGTTCAGGAATTGTTGCATTATTTATAACTTTATTTCCTTGTTGAATGGAAGCAATAAAAGTGTTGGCCAAGAACTCAATAACAAAATAATTATGACTGCAGCAAAAAACACGCGCACTTTAATGTTTCAATGCTTCAGTGACTCAACCTCCTCGCTCATACTCTGCGGCCAGCGTGCTTCACTTCCTATTCTCGTCACAGATCCGTCCGTACGCCGTCCACGGCAGGGATTCTGAGCCGCCTTTCCCTTGCAGTGAATTAAAAGAACAATAGGACTGCCTTGCCTCCCTGCTCTTCCTGTTCTTTTACGAGTATTTCCATGCACTGAGACACGAGCGGCTGGGAGGTTCATTCGAGGCCACGCAATGTGCTGTGCCAGGAACGCCACACAGGCACATATAACTCAATACACTACTGAAAAGGCCGGTCTGAATAAGCACGCACGCACGCACACGCACACACACACACACACACACACACACACACACACACACACACACACACACACTATGTACACCTTTTATTATTCAGAGCCTGAAAATTAAACTTAAAATGAAATAAGTCATAAAATATTTTAACAAACGTTCGAGAGAGAGAGAGAGAGAGAGAGAGAGAGAGAGAGAGAGAGAGAGAGAGAGAGAGATGTTAGGGGGAGGGGTCTTTAATACTTGCAAAGTCCGGCGTGTAAAGATTATTTCCACAAAACCTAAGTCTGGTTCTGAGTCCCCTTCCCTTTAAACATGCCGCGTGGCTTTCCGTAATTCCTTTGCCTCCAGTGTGAGTCGTGGCGGTGAAGTGGTTTGCGTCACAGCGTCACAACGTCACAGCGTCACTGGGTGCTGATGCGGCGGCTCAATCTAGCGTGGTCTGAGCCTGAAGAGGTGGAATGGTGGACAGACGTACAGACAGACTCAGACAGACATCCAGACAGACAGTTTCAGTCAACCATGTATTCGTATTGACTTTGGTCCCGAGATGAGTGTTTGGAATAACAATTACACCAAGTAACTCCGGCAAACTACACAACGCACGCTATCTGTGCCTCAGGAGCAACACAATCGTATTCCACACCATGAAAACGACAAATAATTGATTGAATGATGCATTACTTGATTACGAGCCTCCGCTAAATCTCAGGAAGACTAAACGCGGAAGATTACCACCTCAACAAAGCGCCATCTGTGCATTACTTACCGAAGACACAAAGGAATTATATAAAACCAATCAGTTTATCGAAATAAAATATAAAGCATCAAACGAAAACACTGAATGAACACCATTAGCTCTTTACTTCTCCGCCACGCCAAAGAATCCACCATAACTCTCCAGTAAATAGAAAACTAGAGAAGAGACGAATTCTGAATAAAGGCATCCATCCGCACCAAATAACGGGTTTCTATATAGCCTATGGCACGTTCGGGAGGCCCTAATTGGAGCGAGTGCCGCATTGTTCGCAGTGGAGAGCGAGCGGCAACCAGAGCTCGGCTTTTCATCGGTGTCCAGTTGGTGGAAACCTTTCCTCCCTCCACCGCCGCTACCGCCACCGCCGCCACTCACGCGTCACCCGCCAAAGGACTTACTACACCTCTTACTGGGAAATATCCTTAATGAGAGAGAGAGAGAGAGAGAGAGAGAGAGAGAGAGAGAGAGAGAGAGAGAGAGAGAGAGGCGGACGGAGAGACACAAAAATATAGACAAACAGACACAAACTGAGAAAACCTAGACACACACACACACACACACACACACACACACACACACACACACACACACACACACACACACACGCTCACCCAGTAACAAATCAACAAACCAGACAGAACCCTCCACCAAAATAAATACGAGTACAAAATTCTGCGATAGATGGACAGACAATAAACACTTGAACACATGAACGAAATAAACGAATCAAAACAAAATTAACTAACACACACCGTCACTCTTCTATATTTCCCTCTTTTAGGTTCCCAGTTAAGCGTGGCAGCGGCAAAAAAATTAAATAATTCCGTTGTTGGCATTACTGTTGGTTTTAATTTGGCGTGGGCGATTTTCCTTTATTGTGTAAGAGTGTGCCAGGAAGGGATCTGGCGGGAGCGTGTGAAGCTGTCCGAGGAGGTGGGCGAGGAATACCAAATTTCATCTTTTTAGTTCTCGATCAACCAAAAATACACACAGATATACACGTAAACTCCCTCCCTCCCTACCCTCTCTCTCTCTCTCTCTCTCTCTCTCTCTCACACCTATTATTCATCGACACACCAACGGCATTATTTTGATCTACTAATTAATGGAAAACTCAAGAAAAAAGCAAGAGAGAGAGAGAGAGAGAGAGAGAGAGAGAGAGAGAGAGAGAGAGAGAGAGAAACGGGAGAAAAATACAAAAGCCCAACAGCTGCAGTATTATCTCTCACATTTTTTAAAGCTCTCCATTATTCTTCTTTAATTTCTTTTTCGGGCGGAAAGGAGAAAGGAAAAGCATTTGAGAGAGAGAGAGAGAGAGAGAGAGAGAGAGAGAGAGAGAGAGAGAGAGAGAGAGAGAGAGAGAGGGGTAAGGGTAAGGGGGTCAAGAGGGGCTAGCAGAGGGCGATGGAAGGTGGAGGGAGGGACGGGAGATGCAGGGGTGGAGAGGAGGGGAGTTCCTAAGGGGGCGCTGCCACTACCTGCCCACAAATACTCCTTTAAAGGCGAACTCTCTCAGTCGTCGCATTTTTCCTTCTCCCTCTGGCGGGATTCGGGAGGCGCGGGTAAGAGACGGTAGGAGAGAGGGAGGGATACAAGAGAAATGTGCTGAGGCTATTGTAAATAAAAGGGAGTAAAAATTTGGGTGAAGTGAGTGGGTGAGATGATGACGATGACTTAGCTGGGAAATTGAAGATACGAAGAGGAAGGAAAAACAAAAAAAAGGAAGAGGTTTCTATCCCTGCCTCAGACCGGGCGAGGAGTGAAAAGTTATAAAAATGGAAAGTGATGAAATTATGGTGGATGAGAGGGAGATGGTGCAATAAAACGTGATGGAAAGTGATGGAATGAAGGCAAATAAGTGAAGGTATTGACGGGGTAGACGAGTGAACGAGTGAACGGGTGAACGGGTGAACGGTGCACAGGCTTACGATAAATGCCTTTACGCTAGTCCGGCAACAGAAAAAAAAAGGGTAAAATAAATCCATCAGCTTATCGATCAGCTTGGGATGAGCCACGGGTCCATCACTGCACTGTCAACAAAACATGCACATTTCTAGCAACACTCACCAGCGACACGATACTCCACATCCACGCCTTTAATCAACATCCTCACACACTCGCCACTCTTACTCCGCTCGAAAGAAAACGAAGAGAATAAGAACAGAATGAAATATTTTAACACCTACACGAGGAAAGGAAATGCTTCTTTGTGTTTTGTTTATACTCTGAGTCAAAAGAAAACATGTCATTGTGATTTAAAGTGGTGGTGGTGGTAGTGATGGCAGAGGTGGTGGTGATGGTGGTAGTGGTGGTAGTGGTGGTGGTAGTAGTAGTAGTAGTAGTAGTAGTAGTAGTAGTAGTAGTAGTAGTAGTAGTAGTAGTAGTAGTAGTAGTCGTAGTAATAGTAGTAGTAGTAGCAGTAGTATTGGCACCCTTTTAGCAGCATCAGCAGGCGACCTATTTATTATTCCACGCTTCAATATTGGATCTTCTGCGTCTGAAAGGTGCGACTTCAAAATTAGTTTTATTACCACTAACTTTTTACCAATGCTTTTGAAACCATTTAATACGACAATCAACTTTAAGGAATACCATAAAACTGAGTCTCTCCTTTTTCAAATCATACCAAAGCAAGTCCAAAAAAGTTAATTGCTCCACTTAAACAAAAAATGTAAAAATGTTGGTGATTTACGTTTTCTGTTCGAGTGGGTCTACCTGTTTGAAGGTTCTCCTTTAGTGGGCGTTTTTGTGCTGGAATAGTTTTGAGGCGCTTCACAGAGCTATATTAGTCTACAGTCCTCTCGGCAAGTGTATTTCTTAATTCTTTTTTTCTTTCGTTAATTCGATGTTTTCAATTGCCTTTGCTTATTATGAGTGAAATGGAAGTGTGTGTGTCGAAAGGATTATGTATTTATGTGTGTGTGTGTGTGTGTGTGTGTGTGTGTGTGTGTGTGTGTGTGTGTTTCACTGTTTGATCTGCTGCAGTCTCTGACGAGACAGCCAGACGTTACCCTACGGAACAAGCTCAGAGCTCATTATTTCCGATCTTCGGATAGGCCTGAGACCAGGCACACACCACACACCGGGACAACAAGGTCACAACTCCTCGATTTACATCCCATACGTACTAACTGCTAGGTGAACAGGGGCTACACGTGAAAGGAGACACACCCAAATATCTTCACCCGGCCGGGGAATCGAACCCCGGTCCTCTGGCTTGTGAAGCCAGCGCTCTAACTACTGAGCTACCGGGCGTGTGTGTGTGTGTGTCTTTGTGAGTGGATGGATCGGTGTGTGTGTGTGTGTGTGTGTGTGTGTGTGTGTGTGTGTGTGTGTGTGTGTGTGTGTGTGTGTGTGTGTGTGTGTGTGTGTATGTGTGATTCACTGTTTGATCTGCTGCAGTCTCTGACGAGATAGCCAGACGTTACCCTACGGAACGAGCTCAGAGCTCATTATTTCCGATCTTCGGATAGGCCTGTGTGTGTGTGTGTGTGTGTGTGTGTGTGTGTGTGTGTGTGTGTGTGTGTGTGTGTGTGTGTGTGTGTGTGTGTGTGTGTGTGCCGCCATGCTTGTACTATAATCAGCACGCTATTTCAATACATTTACACTGAATTTTCTTGACCGTAATCAACCATCAAGATGCCACCATTCCGCCCTCTCCTGTGCCTGTAGCGAGACACGCGGCGGTCACGGTGGTCCAGGAGCAAGTAAGTGTGTCTGCGACGAGCGCCACTAGAGTAACATTCCAGCCAAACGTTTATGTCTTTATTCCTTGCCAGTGGTGACCGTGCCATAGTAAACACCGGATGAGTTACGAACACTAAACAAATAAAGGTACGAAACAGACTGGTACCAATACATAACGATATAAATAGAACCTTTTTTTCCATGCCTTAGTACTTTTCCTAAATTTGGTAGCGAATAAATAGCGTTCTCTTCATAAAAATATAAAATAGAAACACACAGGAGGTAGATGCACTTCGTTAGCACGCGCTGGGAGGCATTCTTAATTACATGAGATATATAATCCCTACCTCTGTGTATAATAATTACTGGATATCTGCATTTCATACATATTATAAAACAAGTACTACCGCTTAACCATTCCTTTGTAGAGATTAACACTCGGTAACTAATACATCTTTGCAGCGAAACAGGCATAATTCCTTATTAATCTTGACTCTTTCTCTCTGCCACCAGTGTGTTTTGTTCCAGCAGATGCCACGCGTACGAAAGATAAAAATGTAGTTATAAATAAATAAAACGTGCACGACAGCAGTTCTAAAGCAATCTGGACTGCCGGCAACTGAACTTCGTATTTACAGAGCGAGTAAAAATGAGAAAAATAAACTCGTGTGATACGTAGAGCGGCGTAATTGTACAAACGCTCACAGGCGAGAGGCAAATGTGGCAAAGTGAACAAACTCCTCGGAACAGAAGCTTACTGTGTTTGCAGCAGGAAAGTCCACCGCTCTCTCTCTCTCTCTCTCTCTCTCTCTCTCTCTCTCTCTCTCTCTCTCTCTCTCTCTCTCTCTCTCTCTCTCTCTCTATCTATCTATCTGTCTCTATCTCTCTTTCATTCAGCTATTTTTTCTTATTCCTTTGTGCAGTTTTCTTTTTTATCCTTTATTCTCTCTGTCTCGCTCTCTCATTTAGCTATTTTTTTTATTCCTCCGTATATTTTTCTCTTTTATCATTTATTCTCTCTCTCTCTCTCTCTCTCTCTCTCTCTCTCTCTCTCTCTCTCTCTCTCTCTCTCTCTCAAAACAGCGATAACTCGTCTATTTGGTTTTCCTTATTTTGAACAGAACACAACAGCACAGAACAGTCTTTTTCAGTTTTGTTTTCCTCTCTCTCTCTCTCTCTCTCTCTCTCTCTCTCTCTCTCTCTCTCTCTCTCACCCATCATGTAGTGGGGGATGTTGATTGGAGTCAGCGTCCATTATTCATCGGTTTGTGGTGTTTAGTTCCCTGCCTCTGATTCATCATGATATATCAATGAAGTTATCGCCATTATCAAAACATTATCGCCAAATAAAATTACCGAGAGCAACTAATGCAGAATGAATTATCGCTTTTCATCACAGTTATACCCCAGGTCATAACTATTCATGGGATAATTACTCACCTGAACTATCTATCGACTTGTATTGGTCAGCAGGTTAACCCCCTTTAGTACTGGGCCACATTTTTTACCTTGAGATTTGTGAACGATTAGACCATTTTATTGACATTAGCTAAGGTCAGAAGGTCAGAAGATTAAATGGCCACAGTCTTCACCACTTTAATCCCCTCTATAAGTTTCTGAAGCTGTGTAAAACCATCAAATAGTAACCAGAATGAATATGGAAACGTGTCATGGTAGTGAAGGGGTTAATATAATTTATTCTCTCTCTCTCTCTCTCTCTCTCTCTCTCTCTCTCTCTCTCTCTCTCTCTCTCATACAGCTATTTTTTTCTTATTCCTTCGTATATTTTTATTTTTTATTCTTTATTCTCTCTCTCTCTCTCTCTCTCTCTCTCTCTCTCTCTCTCTCTCTCTCTCTCTCTCTCTCTCTCTTCACCTCATCAGTGTCTAAATCATTCTGTTCCTTCCCTTCTGTCAATTAATCAAACTTCACTCCGCTTCCTTCCAGACTGTGTCACATGCTCTGGGGGAACAGCAGCACGGCAGATCACAGCGTCAATTTGGTGCTGCACGCTGCTGTCACGCTCCTGTACGCCCACACACTCCTCCACGCCCTCCAGCTCAGGCCAGCTCAAGTCCTCCTTAGTGGGCTCACCTTCGCCACCCACCCCGTCCACACTGAGGCAGTAAGTAGAGTGCATGAGAGAGAGAGAGAGAGAGAGAGAGAGAGAGAGAGAGAGAGAGAGAGAGAGAGAGAGAGAGAGAGAGAGAGAGAGAGAGAGAGAGAGAGAGAGAGAGAGAGAGAGAAAGAGGACGAAAGCAAAACGGAAGAGACTGTTTTGTGATGTGTTTTGTTTAAAATGTAGAAAACTAAATAGACGAGGCAGAGAGAGAGAGAGAGAGAGAGAGAGAGAGAGAGAGAGAGAGAGAGAGAGAGAGAGAGAGAGAGAGAGAGAGAGAGATGCCGGGATCTTGGTAGCGATATGTTAATGGGTGCAGCGAATGTTCACACACAAACACAGCTTAGACGGGAGTAATCCTATGAGCTGATCCGGGGCTGCGTGAAGGACCCTTAGCACTGCACGCCCCGCTATACAATACAACACCGCGCTACGCCTGCCCGACACTACGAGAGAGTAGGAGTGCCATACTTGTGCCTCTCTACAACAAAGCAATCATTAGCTGAAACACATCCGCCGCCTCTTCCACACCGTCACCTCTTTTATGACCTCCCTCTTCCCTTCCCTCAACTCTGTATTCTCCTGTCTCATATTCACTTTAATCCTTTGAGTACCGTAACGTGTTTCCATATTCACTCTGGTTACTATTTCGTGATTTTATACAGCTTCAGAAACTTATGTAGGGGATTAAAATAGTGAAAACTACGGCCATTAATTTTCTGACATTCATAGACCTTTTCTTATGTCAATGAAATGGTCTAATGGTACACAAATCTCAAGGTAAAAATGTGACCTAGTATTGAAGGGGTTAAAAATAGTGAAGTCTGTAGCCATTAATCTTCTGACAATGTCAATAAAATGGCCTAATCATACACAAATCTCAAGGTAAAAAATGTGACCTAGTATTGAGGGGGTTAAAATAGTGAAGACTGTGGCCATTGATTTTCTGACATTCATAAACTCTTCAATAAAATGGTCTAATTGTACACAAATCTGAAGGTAAAAATGTGTCCTATGTAATATTGAAAGGATTAATGGTGGATTCGAGGGTAAAGAAACCACTACACGCTTCCAGAAGAGCCACAGACCAAGCTAACAACGCAAGCCCAGTTTCCTCCTCCACGCACCTTGTAACATTTCCAATTTTTGCTCGTAAACTGCATCGGCGGCTGTTGTTCTTGATTTGGAGAAGTTTGGTATTTTTAATTCAGTGAGTGCGGTCTCGCTCACGCACTCCTGGATATACAAGTTACCCGAACGTATTTTTCATTCTTCCTCTCAGCACTGTGTATTGAAAGAGCATATGACTCTCTTCTTTGACGCCTGCGGTCTTCATCTCAACAATGAACTCCACTCACTCACTCACTCACTCACTCGCTCGCTCGCTCCAGAATAGTTTGACTCAGTGCCACGTACAGTCACACACCGTAAACCTTACTTACAAAACACAACACATCAAACCTTGCTTCTTTTCTCGTCTATTTAATTTTCTCAATGGAAAGCTGTAAGCAATTTTCTTTCCGTAATATATCTTTCAATAACATGTCAGGGAATAATGTAAATAGCCTTTGTTTTCATGGGATTCCGCACATAACTTTTCCTCAGATTTAGAAACAACTTCACTGGCCAAGAAATTGCAGAACAAATTATATATCCAATTCTCGCCAACTTTTCTGTGCACCCAAACCTCCACACAATCACTTCAGTCATTCCCACGCTGTGTCCACCAACAACTTTCCAGCCACATTTATTTTCCGAACAAATTCTCTCTAATGTTTTATCTGGTGTCTTGTGTTTCCTTCCATTTATTCATTTATACATCTTTCGAGCTTCATTTTCATGGCAGCCCCGTCAATTTCTTCACTCCCTTTTGTTTCTTTCCAACAAACTTTCGGTCCCTCGTCAAAACTCCTCTCACAGCTTTCCATCACAACACATTTCTTGCTGCCTTTTCTCTTCTTAATGCCTGCCAATGTTTCCTGTCTTTAATAATTCCACCTTCAGGGATACAATGCCCAGAGAGTCTTGTTTGTTTTCCTTAGTTTATCACGTTGTGCCACACGTATTTCTTCCTTTCTGGACAGGCTCTTTATTGCACTGCAGCCCCGAGCAACACTCCTGCTCACGGATGCACCTCCTGCTTACACACGCACTCTGCTGCATCTCGTATTCATTCACTTCTTTCGCCTACACAGGTGTTGTCAGGGACTTACTACTTATTCATGCATCTCTCTCTCTCTCTCTCTCTCTCTCTCTCTCTCTCTCTCTCTCTCTCTCTCTCTCTCTCTCTCTCTCTATCTATCTATCTATCTATCTATCTATCTATCTATCTATCTATCTATCTATCTATCTATCTATCTATCTATCTGTCTCTCATTCTTCCACGTACAAAGATTTTTTTCTGCATTGCTTCCCTCAGTGTGATTTCTCCTGCAAATCTTTTTTTTTTTTTCTCTCTCTCTCTCTCTCTCTCTCTCTCTCTCTCTCTCTCTCTCTGACTCCAATATACACAGCCACCCTTCCTACGTTCTCTGTAACACGTTTTCTCTCCATTCTGTATCCACATATGACGAGCAGCGGATGACGACTGACTTCCTGGATGCCGTCTTCCTTCATCCCTAGCAGCCTGAGGCACCCTTCCTCTATCTCTCTCTCTCTCTCTCTCTCTCTCTCTCTCTCTCTCTCTCTCTCTCAGTATAGCTATTACCAACCCCCGCCGTACCTGTCACACCTACCCAGTCCATTAACAACTTCTACATTCTCCCAAGCCTTCAATTTCCCTGAAACAATACCATTACTCGTCAGTTTTTAGTTGCATTCATTCATGGAGAGTGTGTATTTTTGTGTCGCCTTTGAAGTTTTCCATTGTCTTTCTTGTCTGAAGCTTAACCTCCACCGCCACCTCGCTAGCTTTTATGATAATGAAAATTTCCTCTCATTCTTTATCCATCTTCCCATCTCGTGCATCGTTGGGCTTCGTTTTAATTAATCCACATCAATCAACCTTGGATCTTGATGCGTTTTAATAAGTTCTCTCTCTCTCTCTCTCTCTCTCTCTCTCTCTCTCTCTCTCTCTCTCTCTCTCTCTCTCTCTCTCTCTCTCTCTCTCTCTGGAAAACATTTGTCTTACATGGCACGCGCTTTCTCTCTCTTTTCCCGGGAATTAATCACTGTATTTCCCTCCCCGCCCCTCACACCGGTGCTCGTCTGGCGGGTCGCTCGCATCTAAGGTTTTGTTTGCCTTCCACTGGTCCCGAAACGAAATTAAATACAATACGGGGGGCTTTTATTTACACAAAATCGTGCGTCCCGACAATTTTCATCGACTGACAAATTTCCAGTGAGCGAACAGTGCGAAGCGGGAGAAAGGAAATACTTCAAAAGATAATAATTCGGTCTGGGTGTTACGGAGTGGAAGCAATTTGAGGTGTATGTATATGTAAACCTTGATCGTCATCTTTTATTTTTCCTTTAGTTTCCTGGTTTGAAGGTGGTAAAGATTTTTTAATAGTTCCGAAATGGTGAGCTTTGATCTTAGGGGCTGTGGGGCAGCGGCGCACGGACGGAGTTATATTGGATCAGGAGGGAAAGAAAATATACAAAAAAGAAGGAACGTGTGTGTGATGGAACTTCAGGAGGGAGGAGGGAGAGAGGGAAGGCTTGAGGATGTGGAAGGAGAATGAACGGATGCGAGGAGGCGAAGCGAGATGGAGCAACATGGAGATGGAGTTTTATATAAGGGGTCACTGAGGTGCGAGGGATGCTGGGAAGTGTGTGAAGGAGACAGAAAATATCGCAGATGAACTTGATGACGACGTGAGACATAAAGCAGAGGAAAAAATGTGAGACGGAATAGAGAGAACCGAGTGATGAACTGAGGGAGAGGATAAAAAATACACACATAGTAGAGTTATATACGGAAATCCCTTTAACTTTCATAATAGCACAAGCATTTCGATGTTTTATTAGGAAAGGAGGTAGTCGCTTTCAGTCGTTTCAGCCCTATCAGATGTGAAGTGCACGTTGCTTGCCTGCATTTGGTGTGGCGTGTTAAAAATGAAGTAACCATTTAGTGTGATGAAGGATAACAGGGTGATGCGAGGCGAGGCGAGGAAGCTGGGTGAGTGCGTGAGTGTTAGAGTGAATGAGTGGGTGAGTGAGTGAGTGGGTGAGTGGACGAGTGGGTGAGTGCGTGAGTGGTAGAGTAAGTGAGTGAGTGAGTGAGTGGACGAGTGGGTGAGTGAGTGAGTGAGTGAGTGAGTGAGTTAGTGAGTGAGTGAGTGAGTGAGTGGGTTAGTGAGTGAGTAAGTGAGTGAATGAGTGGGTGAGTACGTGAGTGAGTGGGTTAGTGAGTGAGTGAGTGAATGAGTGGGTGAGTGGATATATGGATGAGTGGATGAGTGGGTGAGCGTGCTTCTTCTGCCGCTGTGGACAATGTGGATGTGTTTTTAATGGAGGCAAATACTGTTCATCACGGTCAGTTATCTCACCTCCTCTCTCAAGCCATGGTACAGCCTCCCTATCCCAACATTTCCACCCTATATGTTCCCCTTCCTCTCTCCTTTTTTTTCCTCCCGTTGCTGTCGCTCCTCGCCCTCCAGCCCTCCCCACACTCGCTCCTCCAACCCTCTGCAGCAGCTGTCTCCCGCCGCAGGTAACAGGTGTGGTGGGACGAGCGGATTTGCTGGCGGCCGCGGCGTTCCTGGCCTCCTTCTGCGCCTACCACAGGTGAGACCAAAAATTGCTTATTCCAATGAAATACGGACACAACCGACAAAGTTCTCGAAAAAGCCACAACAAAAAACAAAAGTTGCTTCACTGACATCGCTTACAGTTTTCCTTTTGTGTGTGTGTGTGTGCGTGTGTGTGTGTGTGTGTGTGTGTGTGTGTGTGTGTGTGTGTGTGTGTGTGTGTGTGTGTGTGTGTGTGTGTGTGTGTGTGTGTGTGTGTGTGTCCAGCTCAACCCATCGTTAATCTTTAGTTTGAGCTGGAGCACCACGGAAATCCCATCCACTTCAGGTCGGTGGTGGCAGCAGGGAGTGGAAGGGAAGGGGCGTGGCTGCGGTGGGCGGCAGTGTGGGCTTGCGTGGGCGTGGGCTGCAAGGAACACGCTCTCACCGTCCTGGGCGTGTGCGTGGCATGGGACCTAGCAATGCACGCGTCTGCTCTCAGAAGGCAAGTCTTGAATGTTCTGCTGCGCCGCCACGCCATCACACCACCACACCATGCACAGCCACATACAATCTCTCCACCACACAGCCTCTCCACCACACAGCCTATCCATCACAGCCCATCCACCACACTTACACCACACAGCCTCAACACCATAACCCTCTACACTATATTTGCACCATGCAGCCTATACACTACACAGCCTCTACACCACACAGCCTCTACACTACTTGCACCACACAGCCTCTCCACCACACACACACAGCAGGTTGCAACAGAGCCGACATGAGAGGGTTATGACACGCAAAATCATGTAATACGAGTGGTCAATCGTAAATAAATTCACAGAGAGAATACAATAGAACGTTTCAAACAAAGAAACATGGCATATTTGTACAAAAGAATGGTAGAAATAACACACACACACACACACACACACACACACACACACACACACACACACACACACACACACACAAACAGATGAGAAAATAAGAGATTGTCAGGCCTACACATGGCAGTCCCTGTATGAGCAAAGCTACCTAACTCCATGTGTCATTCCCATCCATAAATTGATCTAATCTTCTGTGAAAGCTCCCTATAGGCTCAGCACTGACTACATGACCACTGAGTTCTTTCCACTCATCAGCTACTCTGTTTGAAAACCAATTTTCTCCCATTTCTCTCCTAAACCTGAATTTCTCAAGCTTAAACTCATTATTTTTGATTCTGTTCTCACTACTGACCCTACGAACTTCGCTTATGTCACCTTTTTTATAACTCCTATATCATTTAAATACTTATCACACACACACACACACACACACACACACACACACACACACACACACACACACTGTCTAGAGAGCATGTACTATCCGTGGTAAGGTAGCAAGACCCCTGCAAACACTGATAAAAATATTCCCTCGCTCCCAGCACACACCAAGTCCCACTGGATGAACACTGAACGCTACACGCCAGCCAGCCCCTCTCGAGCTGGCTGCAATAACACGTGAACCTGACGTCTCTTACTTCTCCCCTCAACAGGTGTGTCCTGGGCAGGTGGGACTTGTGCTTACTCACCTACCTCGCTCGGAGATTAGGCAAAGTGATTGGTCTGGTGAGTTTTACCGTACACCTTCCCTTTCTACTAAACCATTGACGTTATTCATCACTCAGGCATTACAGTAATTAATGCACCCTCCAAGCAATCTAACTAAACTCCACTTTCCAATATCCTGCGACAAAATGTGTATATCGTTGCTTGAAAATTATTAGGGAAGTGACTTTGTTGTGCCTCTCCCTCTGCGTCCTCAGAGCGTGGTGGTGGTGAGCGTGAGGGTGGGGATGATGAGGGGCGCTCCAGTCTTCTCGGATCAGGACAACCCAGCCTCCTTCAGCCGCAGTCCCCTTACCAGGTAAAGCCTCTCAAATCTGCCTTGTGAAAATCATATACACTATCTTTACTTCAAGGTGAAAACTAAAGTAGAAATAACTCTAACGCTTGACTTCCAATATGGCTGTTCCGCTATGCATATGGAAGTCACTGTGTGTGTGTGTGTGTGTGTGTGTGTGTGTGTGTGTGTGTGTGTGTGTGTGTGTGTGTGTGTGTGTTCGCCGGGGGGGATTAACATGTGTTATCCTGAGGCAGCCTGGTCTCCAGCTCGCACGTCGAGGCTAAACCGTGGCGGCACATGTTCCGTTGGGCTCTCCCGTCCCATGCATTAGTCATTTCACTCAGAATTTTAAGCGAAAAGTCTGTTTCTCTAGTGAGGGTAGGCGGCGTAAGCGATGTAAGGAACTTTTCTCTAGGGACGAATAATTAAGCGCCGCATCTCAAGGCGTTGGCGGCTCAAGTGACTAATAAAGTGTTCGTCTTGTCTCCCCTCCCAAGGTTCCTGACCAAGACTTTTTTACCGGCGCATAACACGTGGCTGCTGCTGTGTCCTGTGCAGCTCTCCTATGACTGGCAGCTGGGGTCCATTCCTCTTGTGACTTCACTGTCCGACCTCAGAAACGCCGCTTCTTGTGCATTGTACGGCGCCCTCGTCCTCCTCCTCTGCTCCTCCTTCAGATCCAGGGTAAGGCTACAACTGACTGTCTTAGGACGCGCGGCAATGGCACCGTACAGTGGACGGGAAAGGGAGTGTGTGGCTTGGTGGATACATAGTTTAGTGCAGGTGGACACATAGAAAGAAAGATAAAAATACGAGCAAAACCAGAAACTCGGACGAGGACAGAGGAAACAAAAAATCAGGAAGGGAGGGAGGAAAAGTCATCAGCGGCGAGGGAGGGAAAGAGGAAGAGGAAAGTCGTTGAGCAAGTCCACATTTCTCGGGACACGAGGCATGCCATGTTCATAAATCGGGTTTCCTCAGTGAGGGCGGCGAGGGTTTTCCTGGTTTCCTGACTGGCTGGTTCTGGTTCCCCCGCAGCGGAGTCAGGAGGGCCGGGCATCGCTGTGGGCTCTCCTGGTGCTGGTGATTCCATTCCTCCCGGCATCCAACTTGCTATTCCCTGTGGGCTTCATGGTGGCCGAGCGTGTCCTCTACATCCCCAGGTGCGTGACGCTAGATGTGCACTCCTACCCCACATTCCCACCACCACACTCCCACCACACACTCATACCACCACACCACTCATCAAAGGTGACGTCTTCTGACATGTGTGGCGGTGGAAGGTCCAGGATTCACTTCTTTCTCTTCTTTTTTCTTTTTTTTTTTTTACATTAATTATATGTATTATGATTGCTTACTACCTGTTTGTTTGCCTTTTTATCATTCTAATGACTTTATTTCTAGTTATCAGCTTAACCATCTGTCTGTTCATCTCTACATAACAATCTATCTATCTATCTATCTATCTATCTATCTAAATCTATCTATGCCTAGAAAAGTTTTCCTTTTCACATTTCTGTTCTGTTACTCGTGCATCTTTTAACAAAAAAATATTGTCCCTTTTCGTGTGGGATTTGCCTTTGTTTTGCAGAATCCGTGACTCTTTCTTTTTACCGGCACAAGTTTTCTTTTCAAACATTTTCCTTTCACACGCAATTGAGTCTGTACAACTAAACACTCGTCCCTCTCCAGCCTCGCGTTGCCGCCACCACAGCGGAACGATTCGGACGCAACGGAATCTGTTCATTTATTTTTTTGCATTAAATATATGTTCATATCTGTATAAATTTGCATCCACAATTGTGCGATTACAATCTAGTTGCCTCGATAATTTGTTGCATTTAAAGCATTCATTTATCCAATTGTTGAATTACATTACGTCCCACACACACACACACACACACACACACACACACACACACACACACACACACACACACACACACACACACACACACACACACACACACACACACACACACACACACACACACACACATTACCCTCTAAATGTTTAACACAACACACCACACACCACACACACCACAACCACACACACCACAGACTCACCACACACACCACAGTCTCACCACACACACCACAGCCTGATCACACACACCACAGACTCACCACACACACCACACACACCACAGCCTCACCACACACACCACAGCCTCATCACACACACCACAGACTCATCACACACACCACAGACTCACCACACACACTACAGCCTCATCACATACACCATAGCCTCATCACACACACCACAGCCTCACCACACATACCACAGCCTCATCACACACACACACCACAGCCTCACCACACACACCACAACCACACCACACACACCACAGCTTCACCACACACACCACAGCCTCACCACACATACCACAGCCTCATCACACACACCACAGACTCACCACACACCCAGTATCAAAGCGACATTGTACGTTACTCCTGCAAACACCAGAGCTAACTTCACCACCTGTTCCGTCGCTCACAGTCTCGGCTGGTGCACTCTTGTGGGAATCGGGGCGGCGAGAGTAGGCGTGAGTGTGTCCAGAGTGAGCGGCAAGGTGGGCAGAGGACGAGCCGCCACCCACCTCCTTCTCGCCCTCCTCCTCGCCTTCTCCTTCCGAACCTTACGGAGAAACCTCGACTGGCGCTCCAGAGAAGAACTTTTTACGTGAGTGTTTGTGACTTTTTCTTCCCATCCTTTCTCGTAAATCTCTCTCTCTCTCTCTCTCTCTCTCTCTCTCTCTCTCTCTCTCTCTCTCTCTCTCTCTCTCTCTCTCTCTCTCTCTCTCTATCTCTCTCTCTCTCTCACTTGTCCCTGTCTATCTATGCTAAGATCATTTGTTCTGAGGCGTTTATGACCTGAGTACTATCCCCACACCCTGCCTTTCACTCCCACGCCGTCCAGTACCACGTGACTCTATAGCTGCTGTCTTCACCCAGGTCGGGGCTGCGGACGCTGCCTCACAATGCCAAGATGCACTACAACTACGCCAACCTGCTGAGGGACCAACACCGCCCCGAGATGGCCATACTCCACTACAGAGAGGCCATCAGGTGAAGTGCCAACATTCGTCTCTCTCTCTCTCTCTCTCTCTCTCTCTCTCTCTCTCTCTCTCTCTCTCTCTCTCTCTCTCTCTCTCTCTCTCTCTCTCTCTCTCTCTCTCTCTCTCTCTCTCTCTCTCTCTCTCTCTACATCACTTCTTCAACTTACAAACTCCAAAGTTTTCTTTCTTTTCTCCTACTCCAGCTCTTTCCTCGTCCCTGTCTCCCCTTCCCTCTCTCCTACCCTACCTCCCTCGCCCTCTCTCCTCCCCTGCCTCCCCACTGAACAGAAATCAAAGTCTCCCTCAACCTTCCATCACCATTAAGAAAACTCGGAGCGGTCCTTTGGTAGTGCCACCGACGAAATGCCTTTTCCCCCAAAGTTGAGGGGGCGGGAAAGGGAAAAAGAAGAAGGGGACAAAATCACCTCCAGTAATTTCTTGGAGCGAAGCTGGTCCTCTGGAGGGTAAAACCTGCGGTCACTCATTAGCAGAAGGCAGCGTTTCTAATTAAGGAAAGGCGAGTTCTAAATTCATTTTGTGATCAAGGGCCGGAGGTTTCTCTCTATTCTCCGCCGTTGCCCCTTTAATCCGGACGAAGACCGGGGAGTCTCACTTTCTGTGATTACCTTCGTTGCCGCGGAAAGAAAGGTGTTGATCGTCCCAGTGATTGTGTTACCGGAGTACCAGACCGGCTGGAGAGAGAGAGAGAGAGAGAGAGAGAGAGAGAGAGAGAGAGAGAGAGAGAGAATCAATTCCACTTTTCCTGGGTCTGGACAGGCTGTGGTGGGTGTACCCCAGCGCCCACAACAACCTGGGGACGCTGCTTCTCCAGCGACACCCAGAAGGCAGCCAGTGGGAGGACGAGGCCGAGTGGCACTTCACGGTGGCACTGCAGACTCACCCAGGACACCAGCACGCGGGGCGCAACCTGGCTGCTCTCTGGAGGTCAGTCTCTCTCTTTCTCTGTCTCTCTCTCTCTGTCTCTCTCTCTCTCTCTCTCTCTCTCTCTCTCTCTCTCTCTCTCTCTCTCTACGAGGCTATGGACCAATGTGAAGGCGCCATCATGGTGGTTGAAGTGGCCTTGCAAATCTAATTTACTAATTTTGATTTTTGTTGAGCAGACATTACAGATTTTCCGCGATATTCACACGCTCCAACTCTTTTCCAACCAATATTTACTTTTTGGTTTCGAGATTTGCTTTTATATATAATTTTCAGGTATTGGTCTCCCTCTCTTCCTCCTTCCAATCCTCCTTTCCCTCGCTTATCTTCTTTTTTCTTCTTCCCTCCTTACTAATTCTCGCCCTCTCAGGCAACAGGGGCGCGTCAACCCAGCGGTCTCTTTGCTCGAGTCCCACTTTGTCCCGGAGGACGAGGAGGGCGGAGACACAGGCCGCCTCCTCGCTGACCTTCTCCTACAGGAAGGTCGTCACAAAGAGGCAGAGGATGTCTTCCTTAGACTAACAGCGGCACAACCCTCCAACCCTGCCGTGCTGGCGGACTACGCCGCCTTCCTGCACAAGCTAGGTGAGTCTTGCCCCTTCCCTTTATTTCATCAGCACTCACCCTCTCTCCTCCTCCCTCCCTGCCACGCACGCCCAGTCCCTTTCCTTCTCCCTTGCACAAACTCCTGCTGCTCACGCACGCCTTGTTCTTTACAAACTAGAGCTCGCTTGTATCCCGCCGCACAAAACAGCAAAACCCCGCAAAGCAAGGCGGGGGAAGATGCATTCATTACAGCAAAATCAAATGCACCGATAAGAAACAAAGATAGCGATTCATGTCATTTTAAATAAAGAAGCCTCTGTATTAGGAAGCAGTAAAGTACTATGGCCCATATTCCGCGCTGCACCTTCACTATTCTCAAAGGGCTCTAGTTGACGTGACACGGGTCTTTAAGGATGTTTCTGTAATTCTGGTGACATGTTAACAAGTTTTCTACATTATCAACAGGACAAATATTGTTTACAATTCGTCTAATCATCTCTGTGCTCTTTCAAAATGGTGGCGATGAGAGAAGGAAGCGTTTCAGAATATGACGCTATATAATTCCTTCAAAAGCACAACTATTTTTGTTCCTCTCCATCCCTTTGCCACAGTCACTCTCCTCTGAGCGCCCTGCATCTTTCTGCCCTCCGCCATGCAGTGAGGCAGCGAGTGACACCATTAACTTCTCAGAGGGTTCAAAGTGAATGTTTAGATTAGAGACGAGGAGCGAATTTCAATACAGTGAGTGTGAGTCGTGTCTTGGGTGTCCCTCACGTGCACCGCCTGGCTCATTGTGATGAGCTACTCCAATCTACTAGCTAGTCAGTAAGTTTTTATTCTTATTCTCTCTCTCTCTCTCTCTCTCTCTCTCTCTCTCTCTCTCTCTCTCTCTCTCTCCATGATAGTTGAACTGAAAAGGCCGTAGTAGTTGTCTAAACGTACTCATTTGAAAATATGGCCTCCCACTCACACACGTGCGTTGCTTTTTAACATTCTAAACACGAGTTAATTTAGAAATGGTCTTCTGCAAACTCCCCGAGCTCATCTTTCTCGCGTATTAAGCCCAGGTTGCTTCTACGGTTTATGTAACACCTACACGTGTGTCCTGCCCTCAAGTTACTGCAAGGGAAAACTTGTGCTTGTGAAAAACTTGTCACCGTGAAAGTTGTGGCTTGGGACACTACTCGTAAAAAGTCAGAATGTAAATAAGTGGACCATAACTTTAAGACCCGCCCCGTGAGACTCCTTGTAGGTGACTATAGTAAGTGTCCTCGCACGTTACACTGCGTCTACTGCGTCTGCTGTGTCTTCTGCTTCCACTCACCAACACTCGCTTCTCACTGGTACATCACTAACACTCAACTGCATACACCCACTGACATCCATTACTAGAAACATACATCCTCACTAACATCGATGTAAGGCCACAGTCCTGCTAACATCCACTTAGTACCGTTGCCTCATTAACAACTGCCCTTGCTCCCTCCAACACAACCCGACCGTCACTCAACACCGCGGCTAACACACACTCCCGGCCCTGCTCCTCCTTCAGGTCGAACAGAAGCAGCAGCGCGGCACTTTGAGGCGGCACTTAGCTTGGATCCCGCCCACACCCACGCCCTCACCAGTTACGCTGCGCTTGTCACCGCCCACGATCACCACGCCGACGCCCACCACCTGTACACACGGTGAGCTTTCCTCAGCCTTGTCAACACACTGGTGATGGTGATGGTTATGATCTGTCTGTCCGTCTTTTCCCTTCAGTTATCATACAAAATAAAACACAAGCAACACTTAACACATGTCAGTTCACTCAGGAGGATAGACTGTCATGTGACCTGTCTGTGTGCAGCCTCCACAGGGCACTGACGCGACACTGGGACCCCGACACGGCTATGGCCCTTGCTCGCCTCTGCATCCTAATGGGGAAGCTGGGAGAAGCAGATTCTGTGCTCAGCCGCCTTACTCAACACCACCCCACGCACCTCACCGCTCGTGTCCACATGGTAAGACCTGGCCGACTCTGAGGTGCGCGCATTCATTCGCTGAGTTAACATGAACAGTCTTAACTGCCTGCACGCTGACTAAAGAATATACGAGTACCAAAGACACTGGACAATCAAGTAGTATGTGGCACTCTCAGAAAGTAGTTCACCATTGGTTAACGAGATTACAATTATTGTGTCTTTACGATGCCACGCAATGAGACCAGTGTCCCTCCTCTGGTTGATCAACATTCTCATGACAAGAATAAACGTGAAAGCATATACATCTTAAATATGACCATTAAACAATCTTTGTGTCTGTGCACGTGTGTTACAGGCGCAGGTTCGACTCCAGCAGCGGCACTACGGGGAGAGTGAGAGCCTTCTGGAGGGAGTGTTGAAGGAGGCGCCGCTCCACCAGGAGGCGCTCTACCACCTCTCGCTCCTCTATTCCTCCACCAACCGCTCCGGCGA
>NC_059273.1:6647500-6697500 GCF_017591435.1 Portunus trituberculatus
AACACGAAAAAAGAGAAAAAAAGAAAAGCCAACGATCAGGACAGAATAATGAAAGAAAAGAAAGGAAAAAGTTAACTCCATAAATGCTGACATAAAAAAAGAGAAAATAAAGTAGGAAAATATTAAGACGCACATGAATAAGAGTCAAAATAAATAAATAGAAAGAAATAGAAATAAAACATACATAAGAACGACATAACAAGCAACACAATGAACTTACACATCAAGAATCACTGACAAATACAGACACACAAGACAAACAGACAGAGACAGACAAACAGACGGATAGACAAACCTTCCTTCACGTATCAACCACCACCACTACCACCAAGAAAACAAAACTTTACATATACTAATCATAACACAACCATTACCACACACACACACACACACACACACACACACACACACACACACACACACACACACACACACACACTCCTCCAGACATCACTAATCCTTCCACCCACGCTTCCACCCTTCCATTGAGTCCGCGATCCGAGCACTCCATGAAGCGTGAGGGATTCCAGTTGAAGCAGGAAGCATTGCGAATGTTCAACAAGTGCAGCGTCAACACAGTCAAGCATTCAGTAATCTAGTCAGCAAACAGGCGGCCAATCAGTCAGCCTGCCTCCCTCCATATTTATCCCCGTCACCGAGCGCCAACCAGCAACCAGCCCCAACCCGCCCCAAGCCGCCAGCAACCCGCCAGCCTCCTTGTCAACGGCGCGCCACACGGAGGAGGTGGTCAGAAGGGGAGAAGCGAGGGGAGCGATCCAAGGGGAGAGGATATATGGTCGAATAAGCGGAAAATGTTAAGTTTATATGCAAAAGAAACACGTCTAAAAAGAAAGGCATCCTGGGGAGGGGCGGGTTAGAGAGAGAGAGAGAGAGAGAGAGAGAGAGAGAGAGAGAGAGAGAGAGAGAGAGAGAGAGAGAGAGAGAGAGAGAGAGAGAGAGAGAGAGAGAGAGAGAGAGAGAGAGAGAGAGACTGACTCATGAATACGGTGGACGTTGACTCCGAGGGGAAGCTTGTAAGAGAGAGAGAGAGAGAGAGAGAGAGAGAGAGAGAGAGAGAGAGAGAGAGAGTGGAAAAGAGGACGCGGTGACAATGAGAGGGAGAAGAGCGCAGCAGGGAAGTGAAGTATGCATGGAAAATGGAACAAAAGAGAGAAAACGTGGAAAAACAAATCTAATTCCAGACGTTCGCATGCTGGACGCTATTAACTACTGGGAAACCACCGTTGAGAATGAAAAAAATATAGAAAACAAGCTTGGAGGCGTAAAGGAAAGTGTTCAAGTGCTCCTAGGTGCCGTCAGAACCCGGGCATGTTTACCAGGAAGAGCATCGCAGCCTCAAAACCTCCGAGGTGGATGGACGCCACATGAATGAGTGTAAATTTCATAACACCGCTTGCTTTCACGCTTCTACTTCACACACATTTGCTTCCAGACTTTTTTTGTTGTGGTTTGAGTGTGTGTGTGTGTGTGTGTGTGTGTGTGTGTGTGTGTGTGTGTGTGTGTGTGTGTGTGTGTGTGTGTGTGTGTGTGTGTCTAACAAACTCTAGCCGTGTTGTCGTATAGAGAAAATAGGCGAAGTGTCCACTGCTACACACACACACACACACACACACACACACACACACACACACACACACACATACTAAGGAGGATCATCATTTCCACACCATCCATGACCACCTCAACCTACGCCCATGCTACCAAATTTCACAATCTCCATTCTTCACCTACCTCTTTCCCTCTTTCCTCTTTCCATCTTCCTGTTCTATACCACCTCGTCTCCCGCCCTCCCGTCTTCCCGCCCTCCTGCCCTCTTGGCCTCTTGTCCTCCCCTTCCACCTCCCTTAACAGCCTCACTGCCTCCGACCCGCTGAATGAAGTTTTAATTACGTGAGGATCGGTGGCAGCGAGGCGCACTGCTTTCTGAAGGCAATCTGTGTCAGGCAGACTGCAGGCCAACGCAGACCTGAAACACTAGACTTGTGCTGTTGCTGCTACTGCTGCTGCTGGAACAATTGCTGACTCGACAACAACTACGGTTACTACTGCATGCTACTATAAAAATACTACTAATACAACAATACCAATATAAATGTTACAAATGATGCTGCAAGTGACGTTCATACTACACCTGCAACTATTAGTATTGTATAAAGGTGAAATAAACGTGAATTAGTGATGATAACCAAGTGATGATGGTAAAAACAACAACAACAACAACCAGTGACAGCTCGGATTATGCTAATTTGTAACCTTTTGATTCTAGATGTTCCGAGAAGAATATGAGACATCAAAGTTATATCCGTCTCTCTCTCTCTCTCTCTCTCTCTCTCTCTCTCTCTCTCTCTCTCTCTCTCTCTCTCTCTCTGTGTGTGTGTGTGTGTGTGTGTGTGTGTGTGTGTGTATTTGTGACTTTCCTTTCATTTCGTTTCGTTTCTCTTTTAGTTTCCCTTTCCCCTACGGCACTTCGTTCTTGTTGCTCCCCTCTTGCCCTACACACCTTTTCTCATCCGTTTTTTCCTTCAATTTCACCCTCTTTCTCTCATTCTCCTTTCTCCTACGTCTCACCGCCTTCCTTCTCTCTCTTCTCCATCCCTTGCACCTCTAAAGTTACATTCTTTCTCTCGCACTAAACTCCTCTCGCCAGGAAAGCCAAGAAACTCAATACTGAAGCATCACATACGAAAAATAAGGAAGAAAACACAAAAAACTACACCAGAAAATAGGCAGGAGATATAGTAGTAATTTTTTTCTCATACTTTTTTTTTTTTTTGTGTCATCCAGCAAAATCCCATGAAAGGACACACAGTCTTTGATCCAGTGGCGGAAGTCAATTTGGATATAACGAGGTTCCACACCCTTGTTATGTGGTTTGTTTTTACTGCCCCCTCATCTCTTTATCTTTTCTTTTATTTTCCCTTCCCTCTCTTTCTCTTCTTTTTCTCTTTATGGTGAGATGCTAGGCGTGTGACGGAGAGAGACGCAATGGACTGAGAAATGAAGTCACAAAATGGGGAAATAGGAAAGATCATTGAGTGGGAGATGTAATTAACCGTGTGTGTGTGTGTGTGTGTGTGTGTGTGTGTGTGTGTGTGTGTGTGTGTGTGTGTGTGTCCAAGTTTGGGTTACATGGGTGAAGTGAAGGGAGATGAGTGGCTGGGATTGAGAGAGAGAGGAGAGAGAGAGAGAGAGAGAGAGAGAGAGAGAGAGAGAGAGAGAGAGAGAGAGAGAGAGAGAGAGAGAGAGAGAGAGAGAGAGAGAGAGAGAGAGAGAGAGAGAGAGAGAGAGAGAGAGAGAGAGAGAGAGAGAGAGAGAGAGAGAGAGAGAGAGAGAGAGAGAGAGAGAGAGAGAGAGAGAGAGAATCTCTCTCTCTCTCTCTCTCTCTCTCTCTCTCTCTCTCTCTCTCTCACACACACACACACACACACACACACACACACACACACACACACACACACACACACACACACACACACACACACACACAGTCTCCACGCTACAATTATTTCACCAGTAACAGAAAAAAAAAGAATAAAAAAGTCAGCTGATGATACAAAGGCTTTCACCCACCAGACGATTTCCCCTCTGCCTTCCCTTTCCCCCCCCCCGTCATCACCCCGACAGCGCCCCGTCACTCCCCACCGCCCACTCCACGCCTCCATCCCGGTCAAGAGGCGCTACTGTCACCCAACGTCATCACCACTGTACTTCATTTGCCTCACCAGAGCTTACCTACAAACGCATCCTTCTTTTTTCCACTGTCTGTGTGTTTGTTTGTGTGAGTGTTCGTGTGCGTGTGCGTGTGCGTGTGTGTGTTTGTGTGTGCGTTGTGGCTAACGTTAATGGCTGGGGTAGTAATAGTAATAGTTATTATTGTTACCATTATTATCATTATTATTAGTAACAGTAACAGTAGTAGTAATAGAAGTAGTAGTAGTAGTAGTAGTAGTAGTAGTAGTAGTGCTATTATTATCATTACCATTATCATAACTATAACTATCATTGTTGCCATTATTTCCCACATGATGTCTTATGCAGGTAAAATTTTCCAGGAAACTGCTGTCCATTATCAATTTCACACAGAGAAAACTTGGGTTAATCCGTTTAGCCTGTTTTGCTCGCCGGCAGCAGGACCGCAAAACCTTGGCAGCTAGTTATGTGAGAGAGAGAGAGAGAGAGAGAGAGAGAGAGAGAGAGAGAGAGAGAGAGAGAGAGAGAGAGAGAGAGAGAGAGAGACTGTGTGTATGTGTGTGTGTGTGTGTGTGTGTGTGTGTGTGTGTGTGTGTGTGTGTGCAGCATCTCCTTCATATATCATTCAACAAGGTATAATGAAGCCTACTGGGTTACCTCTGGATTTGGCTTGACTGTGTGACGGGAAGTGGGTGTGGCGGGTGAGGGGAGAGGCAGAGGGGAAGGAAAAAGGCACAAGTGAGAGAAGAATAGGAAGGACTGGGTGTGGAGGGAGGAAGGGGGAAAAGTTAAGGAGAGAAGTGGCAGCGTGAAAGTGGCATGAGGATGGCGAAAGAATGAAAAGGTGGTGGGAGGAGCAGAAGGTGGAGTGAAGTGAGTGAAGTAGACGAGGGATTCAGGAAAGGTGGAAACAGTGTGGAGCGAAAAGTTTGGTGAAAGCTTCCACACATGAGCGTCTTGGTGGCGTGGCGTGGAGAGGAGCGCTGGTGTGTAGAGAAAAATTGTGCGAGGGCGTGGATGGGGAGCACAGGGAGGTGAGGGCGTGTGTGCCTTGTGTCGTGTTATGAATTGGAGTGCCGGAGGCGGTGTGTCGCGTGTGTGCACAGGCCCGGAAAAGGGAAGGCAACATTAATGCAGTAATGTGAGGCACTACGGCGCGAAAAGGGAATTGCTCTTTTCTACCTTCAGTTTTCATGCCGAATTTTTCATCAGTAAGGGTGCAATTTCAAAATCCTTTTCTTTGCACTTCAGTTATGGGAGTTTGAAATGGTGTTCGTTAGTTTCAAGATATTTGTTCCTGTTCTTTGGCTAACTATCGGCTCTGTAAGGAGACTGGCAACTGCGTGGCTTTTTTTTTTTCGTTATATTTTTGTTGCCCTTGGCCAGTCCTCCTCTCTTGCATGAAAAGGAAAGCTTGCTGTCCATCATCTCCGCGTCGCTCATTGCAAGTGTTTGCTAGCATCTCTACGGACTCTTTAGTGGCTCTGTGATCAGTCAGTCACTCACCTCGCGGTCACTCGCTCCTAGCAAAACGCAGACTAGGGGCGAATGAGACGCGCCAGGCAGAAAAATTCCCACCTACATGACAAACATCGGTAAAAGAATCAAAATTTTATAACTGAATCACCGTCAAGCTCACAGCAAACAAAACCTAAAAGCCTCCCCCGGGCAACACCAGTGTCTGTCCCGCCCGCCCCGCCCCGCCCCGCCCTGCCCCGCCCCATCCCGCCAGCTGCACCACGCTCGGAGAGGCGGCAACGCAGACCTGAGCTTTTCAGCGATGAAAAAGAACGAAGGTTATGTCCGTTGATTAAAGGCACACTCTCCCTCCTTCGTTGATTCTTTCTCATGCACATGCACATACACACACACACACACACACACACACACACACACACACACACACACACACACACAAAGAGAGAGAGAATGAAATGAACCTTGAAAGGGCAAGCGACATAGAAACGTGCGACATTATTTAAGGAATTTCAATGAAATTGTTCTCAGGGTAATTGAGTTTACAGAGGTGAAGGGGCTGCCTCCTCCTGGCGGCGGCCGTGGGGGCTCAGCGGCGGCGAGAGCATGCATTAAGGTGGCCACCAAAGGCTCCTTTGATTAATGTTTACCAGGCTGCCGAGGACACGAATAATTCATGCCCCGTGTTGCGCGGCGCGGCGGTGCAGGTATCTTAATTAAGCTATAAATCTGTCACGGCGCCCAGATCCTTCGACTGCTTTCCGCTCACATGCCCAACTCCCCCGCCCTCATCCCCAAGGCCACAAGTGCTGCCAGAAACACTCCAGTCCTCAGCCGTCACGCGGCGGCGGCGTATCACCCGCATCATGACAGGCTAAAAGTATCATCGCCGTGCTTCCACCAGTGCGATGTCTCGCCAAGACGCCTGCTGGGAGGTGTACACAGAACAAAGCAAATAAATTATCTAATAAATAAATAAATAAAATAACCAACAACCTTACTAAAAAACACAACTAAATTATAAATTAAAAGATCATTAGTTAACTGCTGTACCAGTATACACACACACACACACACACACACACACACACACACACACACACACACACACACACACACACACACACACACACACACACACACACACACACACACACACACACACACACACACACACACACACACACACACACACACACACGGTAGCTCAGTGGTTAGAGCGCTGGCTTCACAAGCCAGAGGACCAGGGTTCGATTCCCCGGCCGGGTGGAGATATTTGGGTGTGTCTCCTTTCACGTGTAGCTCCTGTTCACCTAGCAGTGAGTAGGTACGGGATGTAAATCGAGGAGTTGTGACCTTGTTGTCCCGGTGTAGGGTGTGTGCCTGGTCTCAGGCCTATCCGAAGATCGGAAATAATGAGCTCTGAGCTCGTTCCGTAGGGTAACGTCTGGCTATCTCGTCAGAGACTGCAGCAGATCAAACAATGAAACACACACACACACACACACATACACAAGAGCTACACAAGGCTGCATGTAAGCAATACCAGGAGAGCCATCCGGGTAAACATTTCCAGCAAGGTAAATGTTGTAAGACGGTAGATCAAAATAGATAACCAACACCAAAACACAATTAACACAACGCCAACGCCAGCCACAGTGAGCCGCCTCCTCAACTCCCAGAATATTCATCAAGTCAATCAAGTCTCCTTGAAACACGACAAAATTAACCATTACCTGGCCCGCCGACACTGAGAGGTCACTGGAGAAGGGAAGGCAGGTGAGCGGAGGACGGGTGGGATGGTAAGCATGGGGGTGAAGTGAAGGGAACAAACAGTAAGCAGATTATTGAGGGTGATGATAATGTTGCGTAGGCAGACTAGTATGTGGGGAAGTGATGCAAGTATAACACATGTACAGGCGACCAAGCGAGTAGGCGGGAGAGCAGAGAACAAATCAGTGTGTGTCCATAAAGGTGCAATGGTGGAAGGGACTCACTGTATGGGCGTGTGGGTGATCGAGGTGTGGGGAGAGAGGGAAAAGTAACACCCTTCACTGAACACCAACTAACGCTTCTTCAATCCAGCTTACTGCTACCTAATGGCGCCCAATCTAACCTCGAACACTAAATTAATCCCTTCAGTACCAGAATCCGTTTCTATATTCATTGTACTTACTATTTGGTGATTTTATACAGCTGTAGATATTCATGTAGGGCATTAAAATAGTGAAGACTCTGGCCATTAATCATCTGACCTACATAGACCCTTCATAATGTCAATAAAATAGTCGAATCCTAACCAAAACACATGATAAAAATGTGTCCCAGTACTGAAGGGCTTAATTAATCTTATCAGGTCCTGCAACACGCACAGCAGCAAGCATAACACAACACCAACACCTAGCAGCTATGAGACACTGGAACGACTTGACTTGGTCTGGAGGTCAGTTCTCTCATCAACCAGACAGTCAAGGCTTATGCACGTGAATTAATTTGTCCCTAAACTAATCACACAACTCGCAGGGAATCCATTCTTACGAATATTGAAGCAACGACTGTGTGTTTCACTGTTTGATCTGCTGCAGTCTCTGACGAGACAGCCAGACGTTACCCTACGGAACGAGCTCAGAGCTCATTATTTCCGATCTTCGGATAGGCCTGAGACCAGGCACACACCACACACCGGGACAACAAGGTCACAACTCCTCGATTTACATCCCGTACCTACTCACTGCTAGGTGAACAGGGGCTACATGTGAAAGGAGACACACCCAAATATCTCCACCCAGTGGGAATCGAACCCCGGTCCTCTGTGTGTGTGTGCGCTCTAACCACTGAGTGTGTGTGTGTGTGTGTGTGTGTGTGTGTGTGTGTGATCAGTCTACTCTGACATCGCCTTCCTCCTCCACTGGTGAAAAAAAAAAAAAAAAAGAATTACTGATCGAGCTGTGCCAGGCTGGACCAACACAAAAATAGTCCTCAGCTCCTCCACTTGCCGGCCAGCCACTCCGCCGGCCAGGTGAGGGCGGAGGGCAGCGCTGGGTCAGGGTGTGTCTGCTCCCACGCCGATGCTATACGTTTCAAGGGGAACACAAAAAGAGAGAGAGAAAAAAGGAAAAAAGAAGAGGAGAGGAGGTGAAGGTCACTCCTACGTCCTGGATTCGCTGTGGAGCCTCGCCCCGCCCCAACGCTGGGGAACAAAGACAGGAAAAGCTGCTTGAATCCGCCTCATCTAACCCTCCAGTCCTTCCGATGGGGGAAAAAATTAACGGAGACACACAAAGCCTCCAGGGAGAGAAAGACAAAAATTAAGAAAACTTGGGTCGAGGGGAATATCTTTCTCCAGATCTGGAAGTATTTTCTTTCACACACACACACACACACACACACACACACAAATTGAAAAAGGAATGAGGTAGAGCCAGGAAGCATAGAGAAAAAAAGCAGGTGATTCAAGTTTCATGGGTTAGTCGGAGAAAGTTCTGAGTCTCGACTAACGCACAGTGACACCTCAGTGGGTTCTGGGCCTCGCCGTCACCCTCGCCCGTCACTGCAATCTGAACCCAAGCCCGGTAACCTTCACGAGTGTTGGTGTGGTAGAGGCGCAGAGTTTTCCCTCCCTCTCTCCCTCCCAGCACAGAGGAACAGCGGTGATCGATCTTACATCATAAGATCTGCCTCCCCACTCAAGTACCAGTTAGCTCAGTGTTTGCTCGTCCTTCCCTCACTCCTATTAGTACTCTCTCTCTCTCTCTCTCTCTCTCTCTCTCTCTCTCTCTCTCTCTCTCTGTGTGTGTGTGTGTGTGTGTGTGTACTACGTCGTTATCTCAGTGTTTGTACATCATTCATTCAATCCATTTAGTACTCTCTCTCTCTCTCTCTCTCTCTCTCTCTCTCTCTCTCTCTCTCTCTCTCTCTCTCTCTCTCTCTCTCTGACATGTACCACGTAAAAGTAGAGGAACTGACGTAAGATTCTCGGAATGGGAATGGTAAGAGTCTCCAAGGGAAGGGAACAGAACAGCTAAGTAAGAATATGAAGGGGCTGTTGAGTCACTGAGGGAAACAAGTCGATAAGGGAAAAGTAAGGGTCGTTAAGGAGGCGTGTCAGGACCCCCAAAGAGAGTTATCAGGGGGGGGGTCGTGTGGCAGCCTCATAGGACTTAAAAAGAAGTGAACCCAACGATTTTCCAGACCCGATGAGCTCCTGTGCATGACACGTCTCTGTCCGCCTCACAAAAAATAAAAAGGAGTCGTCGGGAGTAAATTTATGAAAGGAAAAGAAAAGCTAGGACCATTTTAAGCAGCATTCTCCTTTGTTCTTGAAGGTCTAATATTTTCCTTGATTTGGAGGGCATCGCATTTGTTTATGGTGAACACACACACACACACACACACACACACACACACACACACACACACACAGACATCAATTTCGTTCTCAGCGAGGAAGAAAAACGATGATAGTGCATCAGACTTTTAAGGAATTACCATAAACAAAGCAGTGGCTGGCCAATCATGCCTTGTCCGGCGCTGGCAGCTTCAGGGCACACGGTTCAAGGGACCAACGGTTTAAAGGTTTAAGTGTCCAAGGGTTCAAGAGTTTAAGGGTTTAAGGTCAATAGTTCAAGGATTCAACGATTCAAGGGTTTAAGGAGTTCAAATGTTCAAAGGCTGAAGGGTTCAAAGGTTCAAAGGTTCAGGGATTTCAAGGTACAAGGGTTCATGTGTTCAATGGTTTAAGGGTTCAAAGGTTCAAGTGTTCAAGGGATCAAGGGTTCAAGGTTTTAAGTGTTCACAGGTTCAAAAGTTCAAAGGTTCGAGTCTCGCCAACGTCATTTGTCCAAAAAACCTCAGTCGACTGTAACGTGTTCACTCCTTCACTGGCATTCATTACAACTTCCGTCATTGATAACATCAATGACGATCAGGCCAATGGTGCGCAGGAGGTGGTGGTGGTGGTGGTGGTGGTGGTGGTCATGATGATGATGATGAGGAAGAGGAGAAGGATATAAGAGATCTCTTTCTACCAACATAAAGGGAAGACTTGAACGGACACATTTTTACCTTGAGATTTGTGCACGATTAAACCATTTCATTGAGATTAGGAAAGGTCTATCGAGGTCAAATAAAAATTAATGGCCAGAGTCTTCACTATTTCATTCCCCCACATAAGTTGCTGAAGCTGTATAAAATCACCAAATAGTAATCAGAATGAATATGAAAACGCGGTATGGTACTGGTAATATCGCCAGGCAAATCTTCTCTTCACTGGTTTATGCGGCACAACTGACTGTGACAATAACAATGACAAACAGAAGAAGAAAAAAAAGAAGAGAAACTTTTTAACTGAAGCGAAAGAAAATAAAGATCAAAAAGAGGCAGAATCACGCGTTTGTCTGAGACGTGGACACTTGGTTAATCTTCCCTGACTTCAGCATTATGATTTTTGCTTGCACAAAGTTGGCCGGCGTTTCTCTGCTTCCCCCGAACTGCATTAGTAAGTTAGGTCTGGATTCCGTGGGCTGCCTCTCTCTAATTCCCTGGAAACTTGGCCAGGAGTGATTCCCACCACCTCTGCTCGGGTTTGTGCCTCGCCCAGCTATGTAATGGGTACAAGTATTAGTCTCTTTCAGTACTGAGACATATTTTTACCTATATTTTGGGGGATGATTACACGGTTTTATTTGCATTAAGAAGGGTCTATAGAGGTCAAAAGATTAATGGTCAGATTTTACTATTCTAATCCCAGTATACATTTCTGAAGCCGTTCAAAATCGCTAAACAGTAACCAAAAATGAATATGAAAACGCGTCCTGGTACTGAAGAGATTAACCTCACTGTGTTCACTGCCACTGTTCATGCATAAGTCAGTGCTTTTCTCAGTGAAACTTCTGTCACATTCGCCTTTAATATCTTACATCTCACTTTAGAGCATTTTCTTCATTTTCTTTCACCTTTACTATTTCACTCAATTTATACTAGACAGTGGAATTTATCAGTTGTTTTCCCCCTTTCCTCCTTTTACTATCCTGTGCCGTCTTTCTTTTCCATGTTCTTCCTTCCCTCGCTTTCACATCACTAATTTTTCTTCCCTCTGTCTCCTCTGTGCATGCGTTCCTTGTTCTTTTTACCTCCCCTATTTCATCTACCTACCTGATCTTTAACCCTATTCTGTCTACCTTTTCTTTCCCTTGCTCATCATGTACCATCTCCTTCCTTCTGCCAATACCATCACAGGCTCTCACCATCCCCTGCAAAGTCCATTACGAGTCTGCTGTGTCGAGTTCCTCCTGTTTATACTTCTCTTCCCTTCCCTTCCCTTGCCTTGTCTCGTTTGCTTGTACTCCCACTTCCCTTTCCTTCCCTGACCTTGCCTGCTTGTGCTCCTCTTCCCTTCTCTTGCCTTGCCTTGTCTGCTTCTACTTTCCCTCCCTTCCTTTGCCTTGCCTTGCTTGTTTGTACTCCTTTCCTTCCCTTTGCCACGCCTTGCCTGCTCTTGTCTCAGTCCAGTCAAGCTGTACGTAAAGTTGCTTTGGTGCTATCTCCCCTCCCCGCGTCCCCGACAATCCCACACCAGAGCAGTTCCATACACAAGATTGATTTTTGGTCGATCAAATATCCGTGGGTGTCGTCATTTTCAAATCCATTATTTTTTTTTAATTGCACAGACTGAACGATGCATGCCGATTTTTTATGAGTATTTTTTCACTTCTCTATTTTTTCCCGCTGTTGAAATGTTCGTATATTCACGTGAATTTAGTGATGAGATGCCCTAATGCTAAAGGATTTGTGTAATTATTCTGCATGTTTTCCGCCATATTTTTCCCGCTTATGGCATATTTTATGTTTACGACAGATGGAATGTTAAATTAAATGGATATCCATGATGTAGATAGAATGCGAGATAACCTTTTCCTTTAATAACTTTCTAATGTACACTTAGAAAGTAAGACTTAATTAAAACAGAGCGGAGAAAAGAATATGTTCCATTAATTAACATGAGAGCAAGTCTACAAACAAATCTTTCAATATTGCGTCCATGTTGCAACGCTTCAGTGAATCAGAATCTCATGTTCATAAAAAGAAAAAAAATGTCAACTGTTGTAAGTGAAGGAGAAAAAGAGAGAAAAGAGAATGGGCGAGAATACCGGTAAACTATTGCATTAACCCTTTCAGTACCATGACACGTTTCCATATTCATTCTGCTTACTATGTGGTGATTTTGCACAGCTTCAGGAACTTACTTACGTGGGTATTCAAATAGTGAAGACTGTGGTCATTAATCATCTGACCTCCACTGACCCTTCCTAATGTCAATAAAGTGGTCTAATGGTAGCCAAACTCATGATAAAAATGCTTTCAAGTACTGAAGGGGTTAAAAAGGATAGCAGAATAAGGATGAGAGAAGACAGAAGCAGAAAGTTTTGTACAGCAAAGCCACGGGAGGACAGAAGGCACGTAGTTAGCAAGATCAGAAGAGCAGTTAGTCTTACTCAACCCCTTCAGTACTGGGATGCATTTTTACCATGACTTTTGGGTATGATAAGATGGTTTTATTTACATTAGGAAGGATCTATGGAGCTAAGAAGATTAATAGCCAGAGTCTTTACCGTTCTAATCCCACATACAAGTTTCTGAGTCTGTTTAAAATCACCAAATACAAAGCAGAATAGATATGGAAATATGTTTTGGTTGTGAAGGTGTTAAAATAGCGGTAGATAACAAGCTGTACGAGTGAAGCATCCTATCCCATCCCCCATAAAAGTGAAGAATACTTAACTTAATAGAATGGTGGTCGATGGGATAGTAGTTGAACGTCACAGAATTTGTGTTGAGTTCATCGGTGGAGGAATTGAGTTTGTGAAGCGCTCAACAATAGCAAGTCTGCTCTGCAACAATCAGAAGTTTGAAAGACATCGTTTGCCATTTTAGTGATATTGGGAAGAGTCTATGGAGGTCAGAAGATTTATGGCCACAGACTTCACTATTCTAATCCCTACATAAGTTTCTGAGGCTGTATAAAAACACCAGATAGTAACCAGAATGAATATGGAAACGTGTCATGGTATTCAACGGGGTAAATGCACTTGAATCAATAAGAAAAATAAGGCTTGAGTGTATTTCAAATAATTTGTAACCTTCAAAGATCTTCTGAACACGGTTTTGCAGTAATATGTTTGAGCTTGTTTGGTGCAATGTTCCTGCTTACCGAATCAGACATAGGCCGTCACATTTCCTTGTCCCTGAATGTGTGATTTCCTAAAGTATTCGTGCCCGAGCCCAAGCCTGGCGCTGGCTGCTGTCATGTCGTATAATGATTTATCTCATATCTGGACTTCCGACTTACGAAATTCAATTAAACATAAACAGTCTGCATTGCTTCCACCGTAAAAATAAGAGGAAGGCTCCAGGTAAATTTATGAGAGAGAGAGAGAGAGAGAGAGAGAGAGAGAGAGAGAGAGAGAGAGAGAGAGAGAGAGAGAGAGAGAGAGAGAGAGAGAGAGAGAGAGAGAGAGAGAGAGAGAGAGAGAGAGAGAGAGAGAGAGAGAGAGAGAGAGAGAGAGGAGAGGAGGGAAAGGAGAGAGGGAGGTAGCTATTCTACGCATTATTTTTGCTTTGTTCTTGAAGGTCTAATATTTTTCCCTGATTTCGAAGCCATCGTGTTTAATTTCCTGTGAGCACGCACACACACACAGACACACACACACACACACACACACACACACACACACACACACACACACACACACACACACACACACACACACACACACACACTTTAAAAATGCATGTATGAAGAATTACATTATACAAGTATCGTAATGCAATACACCAAAAATCATAACGGCCAGTGACACTCTAACTTTCTGCCGGGTAACTCTCTCTTCTCTTCTCTTCTCTTCTCTCTGTACACATCCCTTTCATCTATCTTCAGTGTGTGTTTCTTTGATAATTCGTCCCTATTTCTTCTTTTAATCCTCTCTCCCCCTATGCTTTATTTATATTCATTTCCTCTATCTTCTATTTATTTCCTATGAATCAAATACAAAAGAAAAAAAATTAGAATCACTTACAAAGAGAAGCTGGAAGGAAGAAGTCGCAGTATCAGGTGACAATAGCAAAAAGAAGACCAATTAAACTCAACGTGTCATGACCCTTGCCTCGCCTCCCTCACCTGACACACAACATCTGCTTTACCTGGAACAGACAACACCTTAAGGCTAAAAATACACTCACTTGCAAATGTTTACACCACAAACATCTCCCAACCTCTTGCGCTCTCCCACTCTCTCTCTCCTCACTCTGCCTCTCCTCCATCCTTTCCTCCCCAGCTGTTCCGTGCGTACGTGCTCGAGTGTGTGTGTGTGTGTGTGTGTGTGTGTGTGTGTGTGTGTGTGTGTGTGTGTGTGTGTGTGTGTGTGTGTGTGTGTGTGTGTGTGTGTGTGTGTATGAAAACTCAATATAGTCCTGTTTGTTAGAGTATCCGACACAAATTTATACACAAAACTCGTATAAATTTGTTTACGAATCTGATATACAGAAAAATGACAGGTTCCCTAATTAACTCGAGTATAAAGCATGCACTTCAGACAAATTAAGAAAAGGAAATGGGAGGAGAAATACAATACTAAACATACGATTTCTTTCTGGGGTAGAGAGAAGGAGAAACAAACACGGAAGAACGAGTTAAAAAGTAACAAGTACCTAAAGCAATTAACCCCTTCAATACTGGGAAACACTTTTACTTTGAGATTTGTGTACGATTTGACCATTTTATTGACATTAGGAAGGATCTATGGGGTCAAAAGATTAATGACCAGTCTTCACTATTTCAATCCCCACATAAGTTTCTGAAGCTGTATAAAATCACCAGATAGTAAGCAGAGTGAATATAGAAACGCGTCATGGTACTCAAGCTGTTAAAGGTGAGTCAAGTAATTAAAGTCTGCCAGGTAAACAAGACCTTGGCGCGCGACTCCTGGGGCTGAGTCACACCTTCAATGTACACTTGTATACTACAGAGCAGCGTGATGTTCCCGAGAGAAGAGCAACGGTGCTCAGGAAAAGAAAGTGGACAGGAAGCCATGTTAGTTTTTATTTATACCATGTGGGCTGTTTCAAGTGAACTTATGGGCTAAAGGGGATATTTTCTGGGATACCTCCTATCTCAAAGCCCACCTGCTAGGAAACCCTGCCCCGAGTGAAGAAGCCAAACCTACACTTGAACCGTGGACAGGGTTTGAACCCGTGCGCTTGGAGACCATCGGATCCCAAAGCACGCATGGTTCTACTGTACCACTGGGGCCATCTTTCGCGTAACACAATGCTTATGCAATTTATGGAAGGGGAGAAAATAAAGAAAACCTTAACTTCAGCGTAAGGAAAAAAAAAAGAGAAAAAGGACTCAAAAGAGAGGTAGAAAAGTCTAAATTATCCAATCCTCCGCGCAGCACAAGGCTTGTACAATTTATGGAAGAGAGGAAAATAAACAAAACCTTAACTTCAGCTTAGAAAAAGAAAAACTAAAAGAAGAGGAACGGTGCTCAGAAAAAGAAAGTGTACAGGAAACTATCTTTGTTATCCGATCCTCCGCGTAGCACAAGGTCTACAATATACAGAAGAAGAGAAAATAACAAAAACTTTAGCTTCAGCCTAAAAAAAAAAAAACTAAAAGAAGAGGAAAGGCGCTAAAAAGAGTCCAACAATACACGGGAAAGGAGAAATATAACAAAACCTTCAGTCAACAAAAACCTGGAAGATGAATAGCGTTAAAAATGAGACCAGAAAAACATAATGAAAAATAATGAAAAAATAAATAAAAGATAATAATAAAAAGTAGAAGAGAAATACTTTTAAAAGGGACAAAAAAGCATCTAAATTAACCGATCCTCCGCGTAACAGAAAACTGAGAAGAAGAATAACCTGAACTCTAGTCCACAAAAATAAAAGAACCAACGTATCATTCCGAAGAGAAGAAGAACAACACTCAGAAAAAAAATATGCACAAAAGCTTCTTAAGTCATCCAATCACCCGCGTGACACAAACCTTTCATATGTTGCTCACTAGAAGAAAAAAATTGAGCAAAACATTCAAACTCTTCAAGAAAATACACAAGGAAAGCTTAAAGTGATCTTCTACACGTTAACCAATAAAAATAAAACTTAAAACGAGCATATGATGTAAAAAAAAAAACATTAAAACGAGTATAATATAAAGAAAACCCTTAACCCTTAAAACGAACGAATAAAATTAAGAAAACCCTTAAAACGAACAAATAATATAAAAACCCTTAAAACGAGCAAATAATAAAAAACATTAAAACGAGCAAATTCTTTAAAGAAAACCATTAGAACGAACAAACAAAATTAAGAAAACCCTTAAAACGAACAAATAATATAAAAGAAAACCATTAAAACGAGCAAATTCTTTAAACAAAACCCTTAAAACGAGCAAATAATATAAAAACCCTTAAAACGAACAAATAATATAAACAAAAACCCTTAAAACGAGCAAATAATTAAAAGAAAACGAGCAAATACTAAAAAAACCCTAAGACAAAATATACAAAAAAAAAACCTCGATACGATAAAGAAAACAAAAGACACACCAAACAAAAAGGTAAAGAGAAAGAGAGAGAGAGAGAGAGAGAGAGAGAGAGAGAGAGAGAGAGAGAGAGAGAGAGAGAGAGAGAGAGAGAGAGAGAGAGAGAGAGAGAGAGAGAGAGAGAGAGAGAGAGAGAGAGAGAGAGAGAGAGAGAGAGAGAGAGAGTGTGTGTGTGTGTGTGTGTGTGTGTGTGTGTGTGTGTGTGTGTGTGTGTGTGTGTGTGTGTGTGTGTGTGTGTGTGTGTGTGTGTGTGTGTGTGTGTGTGTGTGTGTGTGTGTGTGTAAACTGATCCTGCAGAACCAACAAGTTTTAGGAGGGATCAAATTACGAGATGCCGAACAAAACGCCTTCATTAGCACTCACACAACCGGAAGCTTGGAGGCGGGCCGAGGGAGAGGGAAGCTTCATAAGACAAAGTTGTGTAATTTAGAGTTTCCTATTCCCCTCATGCTGTAATGGGCTTGAGAAGGAAGGAAAACAGTGACGCAGTGACTAGGAGGAGGAAGAGGAGGAGGAGGAGGAGGAGGAGGAAGATAAATCAGGGAGAGAAATGAGATGTAGGAGAGAAAAGTGTTGTAGAAAGATAATAAGATAAGCAAGTAAAGTTAAATAAGATACTGAAAGAAAACGTAGAGAGAGAGAGAGAGAGAGAGAGAGAGAGAGAGAGAGAGAGAGAGAGAGAGAGAGAGAGAGAGAGAGAGAGAGAGAGAGAGAGAGAGAGAGAGAGAGAGAGAGAGAGAGAGAGAGAGAGAGAGAGAGAGAGAGAGAGAGAGAGAGAGAGTTGAGAGATAATAAGATAAGCAAGTCAAAGTTAAATAAGATAGGGAAAAAAACGTAGAGAGAGAGAGAGAGAGAGAGAGAGAGAGAGAGAGAGAGAGAGAGAGAGAGAGAGAGAGAGAGAGAGAGAGAGAGAGAGAGAGAGAGAGAGAGAGAGAGAGAGACATGATAAAACAGGCCAAAACAATCCTTCATTTCGTGTCGTCGTGCCGCGCGTGTCCAAACCTCCTTCCTTCTCACCACTAACAAAAAAGAAAAAGAGAAAAAGAAATATAAAAAAGGAAACAAAAGGATAAAAAACATATGACCACAGCGGAAACACACACAAAAAAAAAGACAATAAAAAAAGGAGAGAAAAAAACTGGAATTTTACGCGAAAAGGAAAGCCATTGATCACAAATATCCACACCTGCCGAGCCACACCTGCCGGGCCACACCTGCCGAGCCACACCTGCCGAGCCAACCAACTTTAAAGGATAGACGAGAGAGAGGATATCTATTAAGGCTGTATAAGTTAGTAAACCGTATGAAAAAATAGATAGACAAGACCTGGTATCACCCGAGCCACACCTGCCGGGCCACACCTGTCACTCTTAATTACTGTTCATGTCGGACTTCCAGACAACTTTCCTCCTCCTCCTCTTTCTCTAACCTCTGTAAGTCACACGTTTTGTCTCTCTTTTCTTACCACCTTACCTGTCTTTCTGTAGTCTTTCTTCTTCTTCTTCTTCCTCCTGTTGCTCCTCCTCCTCCTCCTCTCCCTCTTCCTCCTCGTCTTCCTCCTCCACGTCTCTAACGTCAGCCTCCTTCCGTCTGTTCAGAAATGATGGGGAAAATGGATTTGACATGAGAGAGAGAGAGAGAGAGAGAGAGAGAGAGAGAGAGAGAGAGAGAGAGAGAGAGAGAGAGAGAGAGAGAGAGAAATGGGAGAAATGAGGAGAAGCCGAGCTAGAGGAGGGAAGAAGATGGGAGTGAGAGAGGAAGGGAGGGGAGGGAGGGAGGGAAGGAGGAGGGAGCCTGGCTTAATTGCGGCCGTGACAGTGAGAGTTGATTGGTGTGTGGCACAAGGCAGGTGTCAGCAGGTGAGTCAGCAGCTCCCACTGATGGCCTCAGAGAGAGAGAGAGAGAGAGAGAGAGAGAGAGAGAGAGAGAGAGAGAGAGAGAGAGAGAGAGAGAGAGAGAGAGAGAGAGAGAGAGAGAGAGAGAGAGAGAGAGAGAGAGAGAGAGAGAGAGAGAGAGAGAGAGGTATTCTACAGGAAAAGATATACAAACGAACAGAGTAAAAAATAAACAAAAATCATGCCAGGAATTAATCAACTAACCCTCCCTATCTTTTAAGAATTAGCATTACTCAGGCGATACATTTCGAGGGTCAGCGGCAGGAGGAGGCAGGCTGAGGGTCAGCCAGCAGAGGACATGAAGCAGCACAAGGGGAAGCTAATTGGCTACCTAGACGAGGCCACGGGAAAGTGTAGAGTGAATGACCTTTCCTGTCCTTCCCTTTGCCTTCACATCTCCACCTCAACGCAACTCCTTCACTCTTTCACCGCTGCAGCTGCACCACGAGGGACTGTCGCCAGCAAAACAATTTCTCCCTACTGCAATATGGATCCAGACGGCGGACAGTTGAACATGAGCGATCGTGTCCTCGAGCAGATCACGATGGACAACAGGCAGCTGCGTCAGGGCGTTAAGACTGTCACTGGTACACAGCTGCGTCACACAAAGCTGAAGCTGTCCACAAAGTTACTCTCATGGCGTGACAACATAGCACACGTACTGTACATGCCAGGAGGCGAGGTGGTTATCTGGTGGCGTGCAGCCCATGAATCTGAGGCCATATCACAGTGTGGCGCCCGACAACCTCACACGCTTAATTGAAAGTCCTTCCTACAGCACCAGTAGTTACATCCCTCGTTTTCAAAGAAGTGACAGCGATAGCATCTATTGAGTTGGCCTTATTATTGATGTTACCATACAAGTGTAGGGAAGTAATTCACGGAGTAAATACTCGCACAGATTGAGTCGTAGTGGTAGTAATAGTACAGCTACTTCCCTTCTTTTGAAGAGGAAAATGAAGTTTGGACTTGGCACAAAGCGTCCGCCACACAATCAACGGAGAAAGTAAACAGACCAGTGACGCCGCGGTGACAGTGTGTGTGCCCTGCGCTGGCTGGGCTGGGGGAGACACTCTGGACGGAAGATTGCCTTGGGTAAATAATCACAAGACAATCCTTCTCAAAACTGCTAATGAAAAATAAATAAAGTTGAGTATGTCGATGTGGGACGCCCACCACAGCACAATATTTGTAAAATTACACCACATTGACTTGACAAAAGAGTCTAGGGGAAAACACACACACACACACACACACACACACACACACACACACACACACACACACACGTGCGGCGGCCGTTAGCGTCACCTGAGTGGTACAGGTGTGACACGTGTGCTGCAAGGGCTGAATGGTAACACTGACACAGAAAGTGAAGTGAAATGGAACACAAATATTGGATTTCGTTTTGGTAAATATTTTTCCCTTTATACATTTTGTTACTCTTCCTCTGTGACTCCAGGGCAGGATATTGTAATTGCTGGTGTGTGTGTGTGTGTGTGTGTGTGTGTGTGTGTGTGTGTGTGTGTGTGTGTGTGTGTGTGTGTGTGTGTGTGTGTGTGTGTGTGGCGTTCACGTTTCAGTATTGCAAAAGTTGCTCAAGAATAGCAGAGTAAATTTTCATTAAACTTTACGGAACTCTCCAATGCCTTAAGGATTCATGTTATTTCCTTCTTATGAAGACACATCGAACACCGATTAGAGCAAACCTTTTTATTTTTATTTTCTATATCATGTGGGTTTTTCACGGGAATTTATGGGCTGAAGGAGGTACTTTTATGGAATCTGTTCAGACAAGCCTTTCGAGTTCCCTTCCTGGATAGAATAAGAAAACTACGGCCTGTTTCTTACCTTACTAGAAGGCAAATGCAATCTCAAAACTATATCATCACGCAGGCAATGTTGCAGATCAGAGAGCAGAGTCACCTCAAGACGATTCCATTATTATCATCATGTAAGGGTGAAAGGGATGTCCACCCGCAGCACAGGTGAAGTCATAGTGAAGGAAACGCTACAGGTGCGCCACAACGCCTCAAGGCAAAAACAAAGAGAACGTGAACAAGGGAAGAAGACGAGATACTAAAAATAACCTGGAGCAAAGGAAGGGAAAAAAAAACAGAAAAAGAAAACTGAGAATGCAAGACACGAAGAGGAGCAAGAAAGAACCTTGAAGAGGAAAGGAAGGAAGGAAGGAAGGAAGGAAAGAAGGAAGGATCGTCGGCAGGGCGGCAAAATGGACCTTGACACACACACACACACACACACACACACACACACACACACACACACACACACACACACAGAGGAAGGGAATCCCAGCTGAGGGGAAGTTACCCGAAGAGAAGAGAACTATTGAACAATTAATTATTCTCGCCGTAAAATTTGGGATTCAATTAAGGAGTTTCCAGCTAGAATGAATGAATGCCTAACCAGTGAGCGATTCCATTATGCACACGTATTGATAGCCGATCCTCAAACCTCTGTCAGCTCTAGTTACCCGAACATTCATGCGTCCAGTCGTCCAGCAGTTGATCTTCCAGCAGCTCGCACTAAGACCAGTAATCTGAGACCATTTTGCACCATTCCTCCACTAAACTAAAGACTGTAGTTCAAGTTACACGTGGTTTTTAAGATTTGTGCAATTTAAGTGCAATATCATTAACCTCTTCAGTACCATGACACGTTTCCATATGTATTCAGCTTACTATTTGCTGAATTTACACAGCTTCAGAAACTTATGTGGGGATTGGACTAGTGAAGACTGTGGCCATTAATCTTCTGTCCTCCATAGACCCTTCCTAATGTCAATAAAATGGTCTAATGGTAAACAAAACTCAAGGTAAAAATGTGTCCCAGTACTGAAGGGGTTAAGATTTTTTTCATTATCAACAGTATAAACAATCTTGAGAGTCTGTCTGGCTTATTACCTCTATGGCCTTGAAAAACTGACATGGAGAGAGTAGAGAAGAAGCGTTTTTAGAATAGTGGCCTAAGAATGAAGTGCCTCCCACCCGTCCATCTCGCTTCCATAATTGATTCAGGACACTCCCCAGCCAGGGCCGGTCCTTCGTCACTCATTATTTAGTCAGCAGGGAACCAAACATTTCTCGGAAGATGAAACTTTTCCTGCGACAGACGTGGAAAGGTGTTTGGCTGACAGAAGTGCTCGGCTGAGAGGAAGAAGCGAATGGAACATGAAGAAATCGTAAATAAAAGAAACTCTGCTTGAAACATGGAAAGAGAAAATGTGTGTACGTATGTATGAACGGAGAAAAACAAAAGACAGTGTTAAGCCTATACATTCAGCTGGAGTTTCATCACTTCTACACACACACACACACACACACACACACACACACACACACACACACACACACACACACACACACACACACACAGGCTTCTCCACCTCCACCTATGGGCCGTCTTGACCTCACTCGGGCTTCATCATTCCACAATTAAAGCGACACCCCGACGAACATGTTAGCATATGCAAATGAGTCTCCCCCTCCTCATTATCCCGGGCAAAAACTAATGCATACTAAACGAGGACGCCGCTGAGGGTAAAAGAGTAGAGAAAGCACCAAGCGTCCTCTCCAGGCACCCTCAACACCATCACACACACACACACACACACACACACACACACACACACACACACACAGACACAAACACATACATAGAGACACACTTCCTTCCCTGCATCCTAAGACTAAAAGTGCATCTAATAAGGATAAGCAGAGCAACGTTTCAAATGTCTACGTATCGAATTTCTCATCTTTTTATCGCCTGAAACCTCTTCAATACTGGGACACATTTTTTATCTTGAGATTTGTGTAAGATTAAACCATTTTATTGATATTAGGAAGGGTCTACGTACGTCAGAAGATTAATGGCTAGAGTCTTCACTATTTAAATCCCCCCACATGAGTTTCTGAAGCTGTATCAAATCAGCATATAGTAAGCAGAATGAATATGGAAACGCGTCATGGTGCGGAAAGGATTAAAGGTTATACAAGCTTATCTGTTACCTGCCGTGGGGATTATTTCAGGTAATTGGCTTTTAAACGAATCTACTGCCTAGAGACTTTCCTGGTGAGGTGCAGGTGTAGAGACAACGAGCTAGCCAATCCGGGCGCTGTTCACTCACAAATCACACTCTACAACAAAGAATACGCTGCTGAATGGCAAGGAAACGGCGAGGCTCAGGTGATGAATAGAGAACGAGTACCACCATCTAGCCAATCCCTGTGCTCTTCACTCACAAGTCAGACTCAACAACGAAGGATGAGTTAATGAAAGGAAAGGAAAAGTAAAATAATGTCAGAGTAGATATGATTTAACTTTTTCTTTTTCTGCATTCCCTCCGGTGTTGGATCCTCTTGCCTCGAGCCGCTTTGATACAATTCCCCATGTAATCTAAGCATTCCAGACCTCTCAGTGTCACAAGATCCTGCATTCGCGTACGTAATCTACCATCATTCCTCTTTCCACGCACTCACTCTCGTACATACTCACCCACCCACCTACACATCCACTCTGCATTCGCCTATTTGTTCTGCCACCATCGTCCCTTTTTCACGCACTTACTCTCGTAATATACCCACCCAACCACCTACCCATCCATCAACACACACACACACACACACACACACACACACACACACACACGGAACTCTATGCCACCTCTCTTATTCCTGCCAAAAACACTAATATCCTGACCAACACTACACCAGTCCTACCTTCAAATATCACACCAAACATTGCCTTTCCTACATCCTTTGCCTTTACATATTAAAAGCAAAACAAAGCTATACATCGTTCACACACCTACGAACCACTCACCTCTTACACCCAGCCAAGCCAAACCCTGCAAAAACATAAGCACCCTGCACTTCACCCACGTACACCCTACTAGGCGCTGCTCCCTCCCCTTCCCCTTGCCTCCCCAGCCCTGTAATGATTGGTTCCCGATTCTAGTCACGAAGTTAGTGATGAAGGAGGCTCTTTCAGGAGGGCAATTTTCGCATGAGGGATGGCCAATCTTACGGGCAATTAGGAAGATATTTGGTGGTCTATCTCCGAGGCTTTGATTGATGGAGGCCTCCGTGCACATCCGAGAGAAGGACTGCGGCAACATTAGGACCACGTGTCACCCTAATGCTCGTCTGCAGGGAGGTGATGGGGCGAGGAAGGGCGAAAGGGCGGCAGGGCAGAAGGAGATGCCGGAAAGTAAAGGGGAGTGGATGAGATTCTGCGTGATAGGAGAGGGAAAAGTTTGGCATAGAGAGGAGACTGAATAAAGGGACTGGTGAATGAATAATGACACACGTAAGGGAAGCTCATGAAAAGGAAAGAGTGAGTGTTTGAGTGCTGTTTTTCTATACCCAGAGAGAGAGAGAGAGAGAGAGAGAGAGAGAGAGAGAGAGAGAGAGAGAGAGAGAGAGAGAGAGAGAGAGTTCAAAATAATGATCTACAATTCTCTTTCCTCACAACAACCTTGCTCCTCATCTTTCCCCACCTCCCACTCTTCCATCCTCCCCTCAGTGCGTTATTTTTCTGTGCTCTTTGGGAAACATGTATTCAGGACGCCAGCAAAATATTTCCGCAACACCGTAGGGAATTAGCCGCAGCGAATGGAAGTCCAGTGTATGAAAGAAATGGATGGAAAAAACAAGCTCCTTTGTATGTGGCGGTGGACTACACGACAAACATCCTGGGCCTTGGAACCAGGACAAGGAGAGAGAGAGAGAGAGAGAGAGAGAGAGAGAGAGAGAGAGAGAGAGAGAGAGAGAGAGAGAGAGAGAGAGAGAGAGAGAGAGAGAGAGAGAGAGAGAGAGAGAGAGAGAGAGAGAGAGAGAGTGTGTGTGTGTGTGTGTGTGTGTGTGTGTGTGTGTGTGTGTGTGTGTGTGTGTGTGTGTGTGTCGTAGACAAAAAAATGTATATAATATGAAGTAAGTGCTTTGTTATCACATTAAAAGCTATTATATTCTCTCTCTCTCTCTCTCTCTCTCTCTCTGTGGCTCAGCTTTCGTCGGAACTTGGATCTTCGTGGTTAATTCAATCTGGTTGCCGATACCTTTAGCTCAGATTCCCCGCCGGGCCGCTGCTTCCCTCTCCTCAGACGTGACTCGAGTGGATAATGAACCCTAAGAAAAACTAACTTTCCTTATCTTGTTTAGTGAGGCGGCGGCTGCGATGAAGTCAGAGAAGAAGTGGGGGAGAAAATGTGTATGTGTGTGTGTGTGTGTGTGTGTGTGTGTGTGTGTGTGTGTGTGTGTGTGTGTGTGTGTGTGTGTGTGTGTGTGTGTGTGTGTGAACACGAAGATGAAGTGTGAACAGACGTGATTTGAGAAGTGAAAACAGACACTACTGAAAAACTGCAAACATAAACTATAATGAACATCTTGAATTTCCTCCTCCTTTATTTAGAAAGAGAGAGAGAAAAAAAAAATAAAAGAAAAAAAGAAACTTCCCAATATGAAAAAAAAGTAAAGAAAAAAAATCACCTCCCCCAACCATGCAGTTCTCTCGATCTTAATTAGCACAAGTGAGCAGAGCGTAACTTACACCAACGGGGCGAACCAAAAACTTAAATAGATGTAGAAAAAAAGAAAAAAAAGGGAGAAAGAAAACGAAATCTAGCACTTACCGTTCCATGAAGTTAGAGGAAAAGAATCACAAAAGTCATTTCAATTTTTACGGCTCTTATCGCTGCAGTAGAGCCGAGAGGAGGCGGCGGGTCAGGGAGGCGAGGGAATGGCGGCACCCTTGTAACTAACACTTTGGATACGGGGTTTAGTAAGGTTACGTTAGGTTAGGTAAGGTTAATCTAAGGTTAGGTTAGGTAAGGGTAGGTTAAGCTAGGTTAGGTTAGGTTAGGTTGGATTTGGTTAGGTAAGGTTAGGTTAGGTAAGATTAGGTTAGGTTAGGTTATGTTAGGTTACATTAGGTTTGGTTTAGTTAGGTTCGGCTAGTTTAAGCTAAGGTTAGGTTAGGTTAGGTGATGTTAGATTAGATTATGTTAGGTTAGGTTAAGTAAGGCTGGTTATGTTATGTTAAATTAAATTATGTTAGGTTAGCGTAGGTTAAGTTCAGCTCAATGCAAGGCTTTTTTTTATGTGATAGGGGGAAACTGGCAAAGAGCAAAAAAAAAAATGGTCCACTAAGTTGCCAATCCCCTTGCCGGTTCAAGAGTTAGCCAAAAAAGAGATAAATGTCTTGAATCCTCCCTGTCCAATTAAGTCAAATCATAGGAAGTTGGAAATACAGAATCATGTAGGGAGTTCAGAGTTTACCAGAGAAAGGTAAGAATGCTTGAGAATGCTGGTTAACTCTTACATTAGAGAGTTGGACAAAGTATACCTGCTGTTCTAAGTTAGGTTAGCTTAGTGTGTGGGAAGAATGAGACCTCTGTACTGGTGTTAAGCTCATTAGTACTGGGAAGCATTTTTACCATGAGCTTTGGGTATGATTAGACGATTTTATTTACATTAGGAAAGGTCTATGGAGGTCAGAAGATTAGTAGTCAGAATCTTCACTATTCTAATCGCCACTTAAGATTCGGAGGCTGTATAGAATTGTCAAATAATAAACAGAGTAGATATGAAAATATGTCCTGGTATTGAAGAAGTTAAGTTACATTAGATGAGCCTCAGTGAAAGCATCTCAGTGCCAGATAAGGTATCAACATAAAGCCATAATCACGTAGCTTTCCTCACTCTCTTCCATATTGTTCAGTGTTTTTCCACAATACCAAGACTCGTGATCTGCTGACAGTCTCAATAGAAAACCAGATATATGATGGATTTTCAGCTGACTTCAAACTGAGAGAAAATGTTGAGTATAGCGGAAATGACTCGACTAGACTGAATCATAATAATCTATAAACAAAAATGTCAAAAAAGTGAATAAAATAAATCAAATACAAGGACAATAGTTGAGACAGAACGATTAAAGAATAGAATATAGATCATTTTTAAGTGAATATGATACTGAATCCATTAATTACACCTTTCATTAACGGACCGTCATGGGAATATCTTAATCTTCAAATCTGGAACAGGATGGCGGAGACGAGAAAGAGGGGAAGAGGGAAGTGTAATAGAGAGGACACTAAGTTATTGCATGAAAATGAGCATCTTGAGCATTCCATAGCACCAAGAAATTAACGGGTTGGAGCACTGCCTTGGTGATAGCGCTACGTCCTTGGTGGTATCTTAATCTTAAACACACGAAACTGCGAAGCGAGACGGCACGAAGGGAGGAGTAAAATGTTGAAGGGATGCAGTGACAGGGAGAGGGAAGAGAGAAAAGAATGGGAGGGAGAGTGAAATAATCAGGAAGGAGTAAGCGGCAGTAAAGCAAGAGGAGAGGGGCTCGAGAAGTTGATAAGGAAAGTAGAGAGTTATGGGGCAGGGAAGAAGGGCAACACGGAAAAGATGTGGAGGAAAAAAAAAAGAAAAAAATGTAAGAGAGGAATAAATTGAACACCTGCTAGGAAGAGTCTCGTGAATACCGTGAGGCGTCCTTACTTACTGTCCTTTGCTACGTACGGCCGTCCATTGGAGCAAACTAACCGAGTGAACGAATGAAAGAGAAAATCGAAAAAAAAAGAACTCGAGTGATGAAATAAAAGAAAGTTGCAGAGAAGAAAGGAGGAGAAGGGAAAAAGGGAAGGCAACGAACATCAATTGAGAGAGAGAGAGAGAGAGAGAGAGAGAGAGAGAGAGAGAGAGAGAGAGAGAGAGAGAGAGAGAGAGAGAGAGAGAGAGAGAGAGAGAGAGAGAGAGAGAGAAAGAGAAAGAAGGAAGAACAAAGGCTGGGAGAAAGGAGACGGCAGAGCACCAATGAAGAAGGAAATAAAAAATGATGAAAGAAAACTGTCGCAGAAAAGAAAGAAAAAAGGAAAGAAAAGGAAAACAGAAGACAATGAAAACGAAAGAAAAAAAGTGATGAAAGAAAAGACAGTCACAGAGAAGGAAAGAGATAAAGGGAAGACGAGAGAACAAGACACTGGTGAGACGGGTTGGGAATGACACAAAGCAGCGGTCCGGAGGGAGGCAGATGGGGAGATAAGAGGATCCGGCTGTTCTTGTACCGGTAATGTGGTTACTCTCCAACTAACGTCATCTGGCTAACCAGCTCCAGCAGCTCCAGCAGCCAGGCCAGACCAGGCGCGTCGCGTGTTTTCATTTCCTTTGAAACCAGGAAATTCAATATATGACAGAGAGAGAGAGAGAGAGAGAGAGAGAGAGAGAGAGAGAGAGAGAGAGAGAGAGAAAATCACCACAAACTCTACAATATGAACCAGCACAGTCATCAGTTTAAAGACACATGATCTCACAACACTCACAAAAATTTCTTCGTGTCTGTGAAATTAATCTGCGTATGAAAACAGCGCGACTGAAACACGTCATTATGAAACACACAGTTGTCAGCTCCACCTCTGATTAATGGATGATAAAAAAAATAAAACATTCGTATACAAAACAAATAAAAACAATATTATGTATGATATATCGTGAACAATAAACAAAGGTGTGTATATTCTATCATATTCGTACGTAACTCCACAACTTTACAGACAACGCAGCAAACGAAAAATAAAGAAGAAAAACTGGCATAAAGTGTTGATTGGAACGGAGTATGGAATTAATACTCAGTTCGGCACTCTGACACCAAATTATCAACGCTGCTTCTCGTAAATACAAATTTATCACAAGCATAGATGGTATACGAGCACATTTGCTGGCCGGATGCGGATATATAGCTATGGAGTAATAACAGTTACAGGAGAGCAGAATATTAATGCAGCTAAATGTCCTTACGCAGTGAAAATACACGCCTGACATTACGGCCGCCCTGCCTCTAATGGCCGCCACACTCTGTGTCCATGATGAGCACCAGCAGGAATCATGTGCTGTACGGTACAAGAATGTGCTACGTAGGGAAAGGTTTGCAGAAAAGGAAGTGGCGGGGACGGCAGCTCCTCATGGCGCCCTTGGTTGAGGTTATCGTGGGACATCTTGCTCGTAAACAGACTGTGAATGCTTCGAGAACCTAAACGGAATCTCAGTCAGCTGTGTCATGCTCCTAATCGTGACTGCTTGGTGAAATCCCTCGATGGAAGCCACCACTAACATTAAAGGTGATCAATCTATCTTAATATCAGCAATGTTTCTTATTTCTTCATACTAGTTATCTTTACACAAATGAAGAAATAAGGACTATAATACCATTGGTAGTCTGGGTTCACAAAGCTAAGTCAGAACATAATGGCGTCCCATTAGGGGATCAATCAGGAAGAGGATGCTTGGAGAGACGTTCCCCACTGGACAAGGACCCATTAACCTTGAAGGTCTCAGAGGACTCCCAGGACACACTGCAGTGAGAAAACATTTACCTCGAAACAATCCTGTAGATGTAACTCGCTATGACGGTGAGGGCCCTACACGCACTCACACACACACACACACACACACACACACACACACACACACACACACACACACACACACACACACACACACACACACACACACACACACACACACACACACACACACACACACACACACACACACACACACACACAGAGCCAGTACACAATCAACAAAGAGATGATAAACAAGATGAAGATGATAATGGAAGAGTCAAGCCTGTGTGTGGCCTTTGAGCAGCACGTGTCGTCCCTTGAGCCACGAGTGCGTGTGGCTTCCTTCACAACGGAGCTTTCAGTTTTGAAAACACACAGATTTTTCGGTGGGTGGAGGAGGGCGCGGAATCAACCAGTAATTGGAAGCACTCCAGCAGCGAGCCCAAGGTGTTCCCTCACAAGGACTTTGATCATAGGCTGGCGGGTTCGGGGGAGGGAGGTGATCCCCTCGTTGAGACCACGAGTGGCGCGGCACGTGATACCAAGAAAAAAAAAAAAAACATTATGGAGCACCCGACACCAAAACACATTAATTAACGTAAATCAAACTACACACGCACCACACGACCCCGCGCCCGGCTCCCCGCGGCCGCGCCCCATTACTGCTGACGGAAGAGAAAAATTTAGTGAATCTCTGAGCTTATTTTCTAATTCTGGTACGACGCATTTATAGAACATGCATTTTCAGTTCAATGAATACGTCATTACCTTGAGCTGGTCAATCAATATTGCGCACTTATCAAGAGCTTCCGGTTCAAGACTCATCGTATGTGTGAACGTTTTGTTTCGCGGTGTTTCGCTTCACAACGGTTTCTCTCGTTGAGTCTTACAGTAACAAAGTTACTATAAGACCTCCGTGTTGCGGCTGAATTTCCTGATCCACTGAGTTCAATCTGTTCGCTTTAATTCCTGAGAAGTGAAGTTCTTCCCTTTGTGTCTTACTTCCATCAATTCACTTCAAAAGTCTGGTTTCTTCTCAAGACATTCATGTTTCTTTGTTACACTGCGAGGGATCAGAATGATGGTCCGTACATCAGGAATGGACGCGAGGCCGTAACAATGCTGCTGCTGCGGGAAACAAATGAACGCCCCACAAAAATTACTGCCACGCTAAGTGATAAATAACAGCGGTGCAGGGGAAGGCACATATTAGTTTGACGGGAGGCTCATTTCCCCGCTCACACTTCTAGCAAAGAACGTTCAGCTTGCACCGCCATCCCACGCCCCTCGAGGCTCACACACCCACACAGGGGCAGGACTGATGCAGGGACAGTTGCCTCCTACACATCGGAATGGAACTGCAGCGGGACAAGTACACCATGATGTACTGAGATATTTCTGAACCAATTAACCTAAGCGTTGCAAATCTTCACTAAGGAGAAGAAGATTTAATGGAGAAAGTTCTTAAATACTTGCTATACATAATTCTACAACAGCACAAGTTAAGACACTGTTAAAAATGCATGGTGTGAGTGACAGAGCAAAATACCCGATAATTATAACAGCATCCGAGGCAGCTCAGGCCTGACACTATATCTCTTCCGACAGGAGATAATTAGGCGGTAGTGGTGCATGTGAGACTCGCAGGTGACACGTCAGCTGGATTTCCGTAGCGAGCCGAATACGAGGAGACAATGTCACAGTCAGTCGACGCGGCAATGTCACGGGCGCGAGGGGAGAAGGAACTGATTGCGGGTGTTAAAGGCGAGGCTGGGAAATGGGTGACTGAGAGGGAGGAGAAGAGGACTGAAGTGACAGGACAGTGGGAAAAGGCTAAAATGGTGAGGGTTGAGAGCACCAGAGTGTGATGTGGGAGTTAGAATAGTAGAAATGTGGTGAGAAAGGAAGAGAGGAAAGCGTCGAGGAGGAGAGAGAATGGGTGGAGAGGAGGCAAAGAGATTCTGAGAGTGAGGACATGCTGGCCATTTGATGCAATAGTGAGGACAAGAGTAACATTGGAATTGCTGGATTTTAATATATGCAAGTCTCTCTCTCTCTCTCTCTCTCTCTCTCTCTCTCTCTCTCTCTCTCTCTCTCTCTCTCTCTCTCTCTCTCTCTCTCTCTCTCTCTCGTACAGAAGCATGTCGGTGGTGTACATGTAATTCCTCCGCCTCACAATTAAAGCTAATATTCAATTCAGTTCAGATGCACAACGGAATTATTCTCCATTTCCTACTTTCACTCCGTTATTCTTTCATCCTTCTTCCCTCGCTCGCTACTTCCTCTCTTCCCACCATTATTTTCACCCATCCCTCCATCCACTTTTCCTTTGGTCTATTCCTTTATCCCCTTCCTCACTCCAGTTCCCCCTCGGTTCTTCCTTTTCGTAATCGTTAAATCTTTATCGTCTCCATCCAACGCTCTTCCCTTGCTCTGTTTCCTCCGTTATTCCAGTGTTGGCCTCGCTTCCCTCGCCTCTTCCTTTCCTCACTCTATTCTGGTTATTGATGGGCAGTTCACTCGTCGTCGCCGTGACCCGCCTGGCGCACTCTGTTTATTTCCCGAAGTGGCTCTGTAGCGCTGGCCGGCACTGAAAGCAGCTGAATATTTCACAGGGCGGGACGTGAGGGAGGACGTGAGTGGCCTATTTAAATGGCGGAACTCACAGAAATGCCAGAGTTTCCTGCCAATGCTCCCGAAACTCGCAGATGATTGGCTCAGATACTTGTTATCAGCCAGTGGGTCGCTGCTTCCACATACTGAGCGGCCAGACCCACCATTATTAGCGCCGTTTGAACAAAGTTGACCTAAGTTAGTCAAAACTTCACCCTCAGCTGGATCTAAACTTGACAAGCGGGATTCAACTAACCTTTGACGTGACGATAACCCGATGATGTCTGGGCGGAGGTGCTTAAAAGTCCACCCAGGCACGCATAAAGCTTGCCAGGACCCGCCACTCCACTCCAGCGCCACTCCAGCTTCACTTCCACGGCCGACTCTGCCACGCAAGGCACGACACACTATTTTCCTGTAATGGGCAGATTAGTCTTTCATTATGCAGTACCAGGAAGAGGAGCCTAATATATTCATTAATTATAATAACAATGACGCGTTTTGAAGCAATTATGTAAATGGATTCGTTTATAGTTTAACTGAAAAGAAAATGGTGTATGTTTGGTATGTGTGTGTGTGTGTGTGTGTGTGTGTGTGTGTGTGTGTGTGTGTGTGTGTGTGTGTGTGTGTGTGTGTTCCTATATACAAACCACACGAAGTGCTTTAAAAAATGGTTATCATAGAATACACACACACACACACACACACACACACACACACACACACACACACACACACACACACACACACACACACACACACACACACATTTCCGTGAAGGGTTGCACGCACAGCTTCTATCTACAAAGCACAAGTCTTATCGCGAACCTTTAGACGTAAACTCCGACAAAAATTCCCTGTGACCAAAGAGGCATAAAGCAAAAGTCGAAATTATCTATGCAAAACTCCAGCAGTGGCGCGGAGATAATGCAAGCACACGTACACGAGGGAAAACACGCATTTACGGTGACCTGCGTAGTAAAGTAACCACGCCATTGAGGCCCAACCAGACGCACTCATTCACCGCCGCCGCCGCCGCCGCCGCCTGCATGCAAGACCTCCCAAACTTGCATTGTAAACACTCCATTCAAATTATTCGCGGAACGTTCACAAGACGCCAAAAACGAGCCAAGGTAAATTACTGGTATAGATTAGCATGCAGAAAGAGAGAGAGAGAGAGAGAGAGAGAGAGAGAGAGAGAGAGAGAGAGAGAGAGAGAGAGAGAGAGAGAGAGAGAGAGAGAGAGGAAAAATCAATAAAAGTGAGGAAATGAGTGCAAAAGACAAGCGGGAACAAATAAAAAGATACACTCAAAACGTAATTCACCTGAAACACACACGAGGGAATATGACACACACATAAAAAATTATCAAAAAAGTGTCAGCGTGTATCACCGTCAGTCAATCAGGAGGAAATCAACGAATAGAAAATGGAGAACGACGGGAAAGTAAAAAAAAAAAAAAAAAAAAGAGAAGAGTCGAGTCAGTAATCGGGCATTCAGTCAATCAAACAGTCGGTCAGATAAAGATCGCCAGTCAGTCAAACAGTCAAACAGGCAAACAAAAAGTACCATGCAGCCAGTGAGCCGTGGTGAGCGTGAGCTAGGCAACCATGCACCAGCCCTCCACTCTCCCGCCACGGCAGTCATTCAGGCATTCAGTCAGTTTAATAAAGTGTCACGGTGTCAGTCAATCATCCCGGCACACAGAACCACGGCCACGAACACCGCACTCGCCCACCCATGCACCAGGTTCAACATTCAGCCACGCTACCACGCACACACACACACAAAGCCACCCAGCCACATACCTAACCTGATAGCCGCCAACCCAGCCAGCCAGTCAGCTATACAGACAGACAGATAGACAGATAGACAGACAGCTATCCAGTCAGCCAGCCAGCCATACAGACAGATAGACAGACAGACAGCCAGCCACCTAGTCAGCCATACAGCCATACAGACAAACAGATAGACAGCCAGCCACCCAGCCAGTCAGCCAGCCAGACACACAGACAACCAGCCATACAGCCACCCAGCCAGACAGCCAGCCAGACAGCTACTCAAGACAGACAGTTTTCCACCCAAAGCATCCATCGAGATAATATACATAGCTGTTCATTCCTTCCTTCCTTCCTTCATTTATCCAGCCAGACAAACAGGCAAGCAGGAAGAAAGAAAATATGACCAGCCAGATACGCACCAATACATCCATAAGGAAGAACGAATACCCATACAAGAAGCCATGAAGTGAGGAAGAAAACTAGCTAACCAGCCAACCAGCCAACCAACCAGCCAGCCAGCCAGCCAGCCAGCAAGGGGAGAGAATAACAACAGGCAAAAGTTTATCTACAAAGAGAGCAATGTAGCGGAAACGCGCCATCTCTCCTGGGCGTAGATTAAACTGCAAGATTCCTGAGCGGTGGCTCGAGTTATCTCCCTCGAGGCAAGACATATGGCCCGTGAGGTGTGGCGGCGAGGGCCAGGTGTGTGTGTGTGTGTGTGTGTGTGTGTGAGAGAGAGAGAGAGAGAGAGAGAGAGAGAGAGAGAGAGAGAGAGAGAGAGAGAGAGAGAGAGAGAGAGAGAGAGAGAGAGAGAGAGAGAGAGAGAGAGAGAGAGAGAGAGAGAGAGAGAGAGAGAGAGAGAGAGAGAGAATAAGCGAAATGTATCGACCTCCTAAATCTAATTCACAAGATAAATGATCGTCAAGAAATCGCACACACGCACAAATCTTCAACCAAAAAAAATGAAGAGCACGGCCACGATTCAAACACACACACACACACACACACACACACACACACACACACACACACACACACACACACACACACGAGAGGAAAGAAGAAGGCAGGTAGGAACACCACACAATTTACTCACACTAGCAACAAACGGTTCTCAAGGCGCCACACTGAACCACGGAGGTCACAAAATAAATAAGAAAATCTCACACTTACTTCCTTTACAGATTCACCTCCGCCACGCTACTCAGTGCTCACCTTTACAAAACCGCACCTCCTTACCTTTTCTCACTCCACTTCCACAGCTTCCCCACTCCATCTATCCCTCCACTACACTTTCCCCTCACTATCATCACTTCCTCATCTCCACCAAGCTGCTCAGTGCTCACCTTTACAAAACTCCACCTGCTTACCTTTCCCCACTCCACTTCTACGGCTTTCCCACTCCACATGTACTTCTCCACTCCATCTATCCCTCCCCCACACTTTTCCCTCACTATCTTCACTTTCTCATAGCCTTTCTCTTACATCCTTTGCCCTTTCCACCTTGCCATGCTTTCCCCTCGCTAACTCCCATCTCCCCTCGCCTCTCCGCAACCTTCATCTCCCTGCACCTTCCCCTCGTTCTCTTCACACACCTTCATCACCTTTACCAACACCTTCACTTTGCTAGAGAGAGAGAGAGAGAGAGAGAGAGAGAGAGAGAGAGAGAGAGAGAGAGAGAGAGAGAGAGAGAGAGAGAGAGAGAGAGAGAGAGAGAGAGAGAGAGAGAGAGAGAGAGAGAGACTTAACAAACAACACTAACAAGGTAATTTTGGCGTTAGGTGGCCAGGGCAGGTTCTGAGTGCCTAGTCTAGTCTGGTCTGGTCTAGGATGGGATGGATACAAGTGTTTGTCCATAACCAGGCGTCAACCAGCCACTCCAGAAAGTGAAGCCAGTTTCTATCTCCTTTCCTTGCTTTCTAATACTGTCAGTGGCGATGGCGAGCGTATTTGATAGTAAACACGTCCTGGAACTGAAACTCTACTTGCCAATATCACTGACATGAGGGAACGCAACGGAACTCCACGCCACACAACGCCACACAACGTGAGACCATGCCACGCCACATCACACCATGTTATGCCACGCCAGACCGTCAAAATTACCTTAAATCACTCTTAAAACTTTATCATAATTGTTGTATCACTGTCACAAGCACTTAGAATAATTAAGATTTCCTCAGAAACCTTTAAAATCTCTTTCAACCCTTTTACAGGTGACTCATTAACCCGTGTCAGCTGTACAGGTAATGAGTTGTCTAATCAATGCAGGTGATCATTCCTACAGGTGACTTTTGGGTGGTACGAGTAATAGACACAACTAACCGCTTCAGCACCATGATGTGTTTCCAAATTCACTCTGGTTACCATTAGGCGATTTTATACAGATTCAGAAACTTATGTGGGGAACTAGAATAGTGAACACTCTCCTCACCTCCATAGAACCATCCTTATGTCAATAAATTGGTCTAATCGTACACAAAATCTCAAGATACAAATGTGTCCCAGTGCTGAAGTTGTTCTTTTTTTTATGCAGGAGGGACAGCTGGCCAAGGGCAACAAAAGACATGAGAGTTAACCAAAATTCAGGGACAAATGTCTAGCAAGTGAAATTTAGTAGCACCCATAGTTTCCACACCACTCCACGCCACGTCACGCCAGCCTTCCTCCCCACTGACCCTGTCCCATGATGCGGCTCCTGACTTGTCTCTCCTCCTTCCTTTTGCCACAACAGCTGATCAGAACCACAAACAAACGACAAACGCCAACCTGTCCACTCCAAGCCACCTCGCTCCGCTGCACGCCACATTGTCCACCCACGCCACACCAACCACGGCCACTCCACATCCCTTAGCCCAATCCACACCACCCCAGCCTCGCCCCAGCCCCGCCCCAGCCCAGCCCAGGCCAGCCCACACAGCCCACCCCGTCCAACACACGCCAGACCATGCCAGCAACCTGATTTTTCCATTTTCCGCGTGACCGCTTGGACGGGCGTGTGAACCAGCGGCTGCCTCCGTGGCCTTCTCTCTCTCTCTCTCTCTCTCTCTCTCTCTCTCTCTCTCTCTCTCTCTCTCTCTCTCCATCCCCTTTCTTCCTTTGATTTCTTTTTGGCCGTCTTTCTCTCCCATTTTCTTTCTTCCGGTCCACTTTTTAGTCTTGACCTTCCCTTGAATACGAACTGAACTCTCATCTTATTCCTTGGCAGCCAAAGATCCATTACACAACTGACGACTCACTATTATATAACTAGCAAATCACATGAGCTCCATTCTTCAACTCTATACACTCCTCATCGTTCTTACTGACGCATATTTTTCTCGTTGTACTGCCCCGCATTTTGTCATTTATCAAAGGACGATTATCACACACGTAGTTTCCTTAGTTCCCGTGTAAGGGCGAGCCGGTACAGCGACCCTTTCCAACACCACCACACAGGAACACACGCGTCACAATTCCCGTACGTCACTGAATTATTAACGTGAAGGAGAGAGAGAGAGAGAGAGAGAGAGAGAGAGAGAGAGAGGGGTGTTCAGTTACGTATCACTGTGGCGGGTGGCATTCAGGTCAGTGTCAGTAGATCTCAGAACGTTTGGTACTGAAGACATTTGTTACAGTTTGAGGGTCACGTTGTATTTGTTGCAAAGGTCTAGTCTAACTTCAGAAGGAAAGCCATGCAGGTGTTTCGAGGCCAAGAAGACGCCTTTTAAATTCGTGTTTCGAGGCTAAGACGATGCCATTTAAATTCACCCCTATATTCTCTCTTTCTCTCTCTCTCTCTCTCTCTCTCTCTCTCTCTCTCTCTCTCTCTCTCTCTCTCTCTCTCTCTCTCTTTCTCTTTCTCTGAACCACACACGCCTCTTTTCCCTATCCTCTCTTTCAACGCAACGAGTCCATTACGAGTTTCTATTCACCAGAGAGAGAGAGAGAGAGAGAGAGAGAGAGAGAGAGAGAGAGAGAGAGAGAGAGAGAGAGAGAGAGAGAGAGAGAGAGAGAGAGAGAGAGAGAGAGAGAGAGAGAGAGAGAGAGAGAGAGAGAGAGAGAGAGAGAGAGAGATCAAATGACGAGTAAGCATAGATAGGAATAGATAAATGTGACATGTAAGAGAGAGAGAGAGAGAGAGAGAGATGAAGCTTAACGTACATGTACAGAGAGATGTAGGCCAGTAACTCTTTCCTGTGGGTGCGCGTCAGCCTCATGTAGGATGTCTAATTACGCCTTTACAAGCCTTCATGTAAATTAGAGTAATTAAGCATTCAATTAGTCAAATTGTGTGGAGGACTTGTAGGAAGGGAAGGTCGAAGTAGAGGAAGAGACAGGGGGAGGAACATAAGGGAGGGAGTGTTGGAGTAGAGGGAGAGAGGAGGAAGGAGAGAGGGACATGGTGGAGAGTAGCAAAAGAGGGAGAGAAAAGGTAAGGAGGGAGAGACATGGAGGGAATGAGGGAGGGACGGAGACAGGTTTGGAGTGGAGAGATTCATGGAGGGCAGTGTGAGGGACTTGGAGGGAGGGAAGGAGAGGGTGTGAGAGGGCCAGAGGACGAGAGGGCGTGAAGAAGAGGGGACGGTAAGAAGTGGAGGGCGATAACAGGATTAACAATAAGATGAAAAGGATGATGATAAGGAACAGGAAAATAATAAATGTAATGAGAATTCTACATCACATTTTCATCTCCCTTTCAATTCCAGAAAACGTCAGTAAAGAAATCAAATGTTCTTTCTACAATATTTCAGCTGCATTAGACTTCACTTCCGCCTTCACTACCATAAACCTCCATCTCGATCTCCACCTCTATTTGATGCATTTCCAACCATTGACTTTACATTCTCATATTCCTTTCAATTCTGGAAAACGTAGAAAAGTCAAATGATCTTTCTTAATATACATCAGCTACATTACACTTCACTTCCGCCTTCACTACCATAAACCTCCATCTCGATCTCCACGTCTATTTATTGCATTTCCAACCATTAGCTTCACATTTTCATCTCCTCTTCAGTTCCAGTAAACGTAGCGAAGTCAAATGTTTTCTCTATTACTCGTATACATCAACTGGATTTGGCTTCACTTCTGCCTTCAGTACCATAAACTTCCTTCTCGATCTCAACCTCTATTTGATATATTTCCAACCCTCAACTCTACCTCACATTCTCATCTGCCCTTCAATTTCAGAAAACGTAAGTTGAAAAGTCAAATATTCTCTCTACTCTACATCAGCAGCATTAGACTTCACTTCTGCCTTCAGTACCACAAAAAACAGCTTTTATCATCTATTTTCTCTCCACCTCCACTTCTGGGAACGCTGTACTGAGTGACGGGCTATTCTTTCCTCTCTTTCCCCTTCCCTCCATCCTCTCTCCCTCCTCTTCACCTCTCATCTGTTTCCTGGTAGACTTATTGATACATTGTACTGGATTTTCTATGATATTTTTCACCTTCCTGGCATTCCACCGTCAAGTTCCTATTCCCTGCAAACTCAAATAAAAGAGACACGAATTTAACATACACGACCGTAACTTCTATGCATTGACAGTAAGAAAAATACAACGTGAATCCAGGCGCGGGCAATTGGTAAGGGAAGGTGTTGGGTGTAGTGTCAGTGTGAGAAGGATGCTATAACTCTCACAAGAAAAGGGTAGGAAATAAGTAAAAAAAGGGTATTTGTGGGGATAAAATACTGCTACGCCTTTTTCTATCCTTACAAATCTACTCTCTCAGCTTTTCTATCTCAGCTTGGGGTTCATGTGGCGTGCACGAGGCGAGGTGTGACTGAGTGGCTGAGTGAACCTTCAACACACGGTAAGCACAACAACAAGATAAGATTTGGAGTATTGTTATCACGGTAAATTTTGTGGTTCAGTGGTTGTATTATAATGTTTCTTTCGTTCTGTCACTATCTCTCTCTCTCTCTCTCTCTCTCTCTCTCTCTCTCTCTCTCTCTCTCTCTCTCTCTCTCTCTGGTCCGTATTCAGAAACGCTTTGCTCTCTCACCACTACTACTTTTCAAGGCCAGAGAAATGATTAGCGAGGCTCTCAAGAGTGTTTCTCCAGTTAATAACGTAGAAATCTTGTCAATCTTCCTCTAGAAACGTAAAAATACATCTTTAAAACTCGTGCAAATAAAAATAAAGCGTTTTGAAATAATGAAGCACAGAAAAGGTTGAGAATATGAGTCAGTGTCTCTCTCTCTCTCTCTCTCTCTCTCTCTCTCTCTCTCTCTCTCTCTCTCTCTCTCTCTCTCTCTCTCTCTCTCTCCTCCACAAACAGGCGGCGCACGGGAGCAGTATGAGCATTCCGTATTTTAGGGTAATCACTCTGCATTTCCCTAATGACATATTGATTGGTCTGGAGCGCGGGGCTGGGACGGCGAGCGTCACCACAAATGCTAGTGAATTCTGTAAGAGACGGAGGAGGCATTAGCTAACGCGCTCATTACAGAGATGAAATATGTGTAGATTGATCGTTTGGGAGGGAGCAAAGAAGTGTGTGTGTGTGTGTGTGTGTGTGTGTGTGGCTCAAAGTTTGAAATTTTTGGACTGAGGTTTTATTTGGTTTATTTGTATTTTGCTTCAGCTTTGATTTCAGTTGAGTTGTTTCACATATTGCTTGATTATATGATTCTGCACGACAAACTGTGGTCAATAAATTATATATCTATCGTGTGTGTGTGTGTGTGTGTGTGTGTGTGTGTGTGTGTGTGTGTGTGTGTGTGTGCTCCTACCATCCAGTTCCTAGTAGCTAAAACAATCAGGCGAGTATGGAATTGCCTTGTTAAAAGCTGAAGCAATGCGACTCGCTGTTCATTCCCCTGGCGTGCTTTGTGCTGCAAAACTAATGGCAGCCAGCGATAAGAGGAACCATCGGGCAAGAAAAACAAGAGTAATGTGTTCCAGTCATAGGTTAATTAATTCCTCTTTGTGAGCGAGGCGCCTGGAAGGTTACGGAAGGCTTCGTACTACCAGACCAAGACTAATGGAGCACCTGCAGCACCTCTCATTACCATAAAGTGCTCAGGATACCCTCAGGTGCACTGAACATCCAAATTCATTATTGTAATCAGGTGCGCGTCTTACCTGAACGCCTGTGCATTAAGGTAAATTGCTACCCTTATCGAAAATGATGCCAGGTTAATTAGATATGTCACGTGACGATTATGAGTTAAAAGTTAGAGGAAATTATCTGTAATGTATAAATTAATGGGATGGAAGAGTTTGTCATTCATTTAAGCAGAGATAAATCACCGACAGAAACACAGAGTCAATTTGGATAAGGCGAAGGGAGTCCATAGCAGAGGCTGGTGCTGGTGGTGCTGGTGCTGTTGTGGGGAATTAACGAGGCAGTGCGTTGTGTTCGTGTCCATTGAACGCGACTACAAAGACCCCCACCAGAAACTAGGAAGATAAAACGACATGTAAGAAAATAGATATTAGTGCAACAACATCCAGTCTCCCAGAACACACTCGCCAGCAATCTATCTACACGCAACACATAGACACATAGAGACGCATACAATTGTTCCTGTCCTTTGGCTAATTCTCTCTGTTGTGTAAGGAGATTGGCGACTGAGTGAATCTTTTTCCTTTACGCTTCACTCCCTCACCGCGACTATTTTCAAAGGCCACAGAGAAGATTTGCAGGGCTTTCACATGCGTTTCTCTTGTTAATAATATAGAATTTTTGCGAATCTTTCACTTGAACTGTACAAACGCCTTTAAAAACCGTCGTAGTATCAAACAGAGCTTTGAAATAAAGGAGGTACTGCGTTGAAATGTTTTAGAGACTATTAGCAAGGGTTTCTACATGTGTTTCTCTTGTTGATAGTATAGAATTTTTGTTAATCTATCACTTAAACCATAGAAACGCATACAGGAACGCTTCAATCCTTCACCGGGACTGTTTTCAAAGGCCACAGAAATGATTAGCAGGGTTTCCACATGTGCCTCTCTTGTTAATATTATAGAATTTTTGTTATTATGTCACATGAATCGTACAAACACCCTTATAAACCATCATAGCATCAACTAGAACCTCTTGAAATAATGGAGGTACTGCGCAGAAATGTTTTAAGAGACGATTAGCAAGGTTTTCACATGTGTTTCTCTTGTTGATAAAGAATTTTTGTTATATATGTCACATGAACCGTACAAACACCCTTAAAAACCATCAAAGCATCAACTAGAACCTATTGAAATAATGAAGGTACCAAGCCGAAGTATTTTAGAGACAATTAGCAAGGTTTTCACATGTGTTTCTCTTGTTGACAATGAAGAATTTTTGCGGATTTGTTGCATGAACCGAATAAACACCCTTTGAAACCATCTTAGTATCAACCAGAGCCTCGAAATAATGGAGGTACTGCGTAGAAATGTTTTAGAGACTATTTCTTTTGTTTGTAATATAGAACTTTTGTTGATCTGTCATTTGAACCGTACAGACACCCTTAAAAACCATCGTAACCTCAACTAGAACCTCTTGAAATAACGGAGGCACGGCGCAGAAGAGTTTCAGAATATATATTTTATTTTTCTATGCAGGAGGGGCAACTGGCCAAGGGCAAAAAAATGGAAAAAAAAAGGGCCCACTTGTTTGCCAGTTCCCTTATAAGTCAGGAGAGTTAACACGCTATTCATGAAAAGTCAAAACAATGGGACAGTGAAAAAAGTAATAGTAAAAATAGAACTAAATAAAAGTAAAGAGTTTTTCCTGATTTTGTGTGGCACTGAAGGCAAGAGGAAGGGCGAGGGCTGCTGTGGAGGATTATGGGAAATTAGCTATTAATAATTAAGTAACGGGAGAAAACTAGGAATTATAGCCAGCTGTGGTCAATAAACTATCTATCTATCTATCTATCTGTTGTTGTGTTTCTCTCTCTCTCTCTCTCTCTCTCTCTCTCTCTCTCTCTCTCTCTCTCTCTCTCTCTCTCCTTTGTTGTTCCATAAGGCTTATTATCAGTACAAACGACTAGACAATGTGAGCCGTAACTGCACACACTTCTCGAATAATAGCCATTACGGACGTCGGGGCTAAAAAATGGTTTGTCTCGTGATCTGAAATGGATAGTTAACAATCTAATTACCTGACATTTGGCTGCGGAACACTCATTACAGCAGGCGGCGGCGGTGGCGGTGGTGGTGGTGGTGGTGGTGGTGGAAAGGAGGTCAGAAGGGGTCATTGGGAGAGTCAAGTTGTAAAGGAATTAAATAAAAAAAAAAGGATGTGTTTAAACAGGAAGGTCAATGAGGATCGGTTCTGCTTTCTTTATTTTCTTTTTTTTTTTTTGCTTTCTTTTATAATGAGTGCATCTTGTTTTTATTTTTTTCATTTTCTTTCGTTTGATCTTTCACTTGGATTGTTTTTTTCCCTCACTCCATTGATTTCCGTTATTATTTTTTCCCCCATGACGTGTGCACATCTATTTCCACATCTATTTATTCTATTTTATGTAAGAGGGGGAAAGCTGGCCAAAGGTTAACATAAAACGAAAAAATAAAGAAAAAAGTTCCCAGTCCCTTTGCAGGTCCGAAAGAGTTAACCCCCCCCCCCAAAAAAAAAGGGAAAAATGTCTTGTTACTCTTATTTTTCTTTCACCGCTTCCTGTTTCCTTGATCTGTACCATGAGTTGGGTCCCTCTCCTGCCTTCTTCCCTTCCCGTCATCCAGCACTTCAAGATCCAAATACTTCCTTCTTCGTTCTCATCCTATTCATAATCCACCATTTCCTCCTCCTCCTCCTCCTCCTCCTCCTCCTCCTCCTCCTCCTCCTGCTGCTCCTCCTCTTAACCTCTCGTTCTATACGGCACACTGATGGGCTTTCAGCGAGCAAAAAGGAAATCGTTAGAGAAGAGTTCAGAGAGTGGAAGACTTCTATCCTTAAGAAAAAATGAAGGAAAAAAATAAGCACACACACACACACACACACACACACACACACATTGTTACAGTTCAGTCAGTCCTTTGGTGTCAATCCTTCGTTTTATTATTAAACTGAAAAATAATAAGCATCCTTGTATGAATTGCGAGACAGAGAGAGAGAGAGAGAGAGAGAGAGAGAGAGAGAGAGAGAGAGAGAGAGAGAGAGAGATTATGTATTATTTAACCCTAGTAAACTCCGTCCCTCTGATGTCACTGAGGCACAAACTTCAAGCACAAATGACGCGGAGACTAAGGACAAGAAACGTTCGTCCTAATTACTTCCCAGCCTGAGGGGAGGAAAAATCTTAAACGTTTCGCTGAGTTTTGTGAGTCGCGTCTGCAGAAAGTCAGTCCGCGGAGTTTGGGAGCGTTTACCCGGCGTTTGTTTAGCGTTTTCATATACAGAGAGAGAGAGAGAGAGAGAGAGAGAGAGAGAGGCGGGTTCCGAGTGCACTTTGTTGAGTCTCCTCTGGGAAACGTTCGACAGAAAACGTAAGTATAAAGTTTGTTTTCGTTTTCTTTTCTTTTCCTTCGATCAAATAACCAGGCGAAGAAATAATTGAATTGGTGCTCTCTCTCTCTCTCTCTCTCTCTCTCTCTCTCTCTCTCTCTCTCTCAATGACCGCACCTTCCCGCCGGACCAGATTCTCTTAACTTTGGTGACTAAATCGTGAAGTTTAATGGGCAACCTTGTTAACCTTAGAAGTGAGGCCCTGGAGGAGTGCTCAAAGAAGATCATGTTAAATGCGATCAGGAAACGGGAGTCAAGAGGCCATTAGTTCCATCTTGACGTTTCCAAACCCTACCAGACGCTGCGCCGCTTCATTATCTACAGCTAATTTTTCCAGGTAATCTTCAAATCTCCATTAACCCCTTCAGTACTGGGACACATTTTTACCTTGAGATTTGTTTACGATTAGACCATTTTATTGACATTAGAAAGGGTCTATGGAACTTAGAGGATTAATGACCAGAGTCTTCACTATTTTTAATCCTTCACATAGGTAAGTTTTTGAAGCTGTATAAAATCGCCAAATAGTGAGCAGAATGAATATGGAAACGCATCATGGTGTTGCGTTTGCAGGGATGAAGAATGTTGGGAGTCAGAGAGGATGTTTAGTTTATTAATTTCTTTCCCTTTTACCAGTGTGTTTTATTATTAGTGTCCTAAGTCTCTCTCTCTCTCTCTCTCTCTCTCTCTCTCTCTCTCTCTCTCTCTCTCTCTCTCTCTCTCTCTCTCTCTGTATTAACTTTATTTTCTTGTTTTCTGGCGCTATGATGTGACTGCCTCCTGGGACCTTGTTTGTGGTTCATTGTGTTTGTCTTTCCCTCTGAAGTTTCATGCCCGATGTCTTGCAATAACAGCCCCACGGACACCAGGGAAACAGAAAACGTACAACAAACCCCGCGAACACTAGGGAGAGAAAACGTACAAGAAGGCGCACTACAACAGCATAAAATGAAGAGGATGAATAATATCTACCTAACAATGAAGAGTAATCGCTAAACGGACATAAAAAGGGAGGAAATAGAGGCAATATATGTTACCACCGAGCGCTTGATTTTAACGGAGCTTCCCCTACCATCGACAGGAAGCGGCGGCGATAAAAGTGCAAGAGTGTTCGTTAGTGGAGGTATTGTTGGTGGCGAGGCTTGAAAACACCGCCATCAAAGGCCGCCTCTCCCGCACCTTGCTGTTGATGTTACGTCCACCTGCTGATCTTGCTCCGTAGAAAAAAGACAAAAAAAAAAAAAAAATACAGAAAGGTTGAGTTTTTATCTGTTAAAAGAAATATGATGCAACGTTTCAGTTCAGCAACGTTCCCTTCAACGTTTATCTATGAGATAAATGTTGCTGCGTATCATTTTAGTGTCACTTTCCGCAGCTTATACAACGAACTACAACAATTTTTGAAAGTTTGTGTGTAGATTTCTTTCGTAATGGAAATATTGCATGGAATGATGTACTGTTGCATGAGATGAGAGAAGGGGAAACTGCAACGCACGCACACACACACACACACACACACACACACACACACACACACACACACACACACACACACACACACACACACACACACACAGATCAAAGAGGGTCCGAGGTTCACTTATTTACAATCTCATCAACACAAATCAACCTGCCCGCCAGAGAAGGACGCACGGCTTCCACCAGACGAAGTGCAATTCCCCGCCACGCCGCCGCCACGCAGGGAAAGTACCATCCACCCGCCTCGCCCTCACCCTCACCTGCCCTAACCTTCCCTTTTTTTTATGTAAGAGGGAAAAGCAGGTCAAGAGTAACGAAAAAAAAAAAAAGGAAGGCCACTGACCAGTTTTCTTACAGTTCTGAAAGCGTTAGATAAAAGATAGGGGTAATGTCTTAAAACTTGCCTGCCCTGCCCTGCTTCCTCTCACCAGACAAGGAGGGCGGGACTGCAGCGGTGTGTGGATCTTATTCCCATATTCTGAAACACATCCGCGCCGCACCTTCACTGTTTCCCAAGGGCTCTAGTTGAAATGACACAGGTTTTTAAAGATGTTCCTGTGATACTAGTGAGATGTTAACAAGTTTTTGCATTATCAACACGAAAAATACTATAGTCTCTGTGGTCTTCGAAAATGGTGACGGTGAGAGAGGGAAGCCTTTCTAAATATGGTGCTTAGAATGTCCACCAGAGAGGGTAGCAGCTGAAAACAATATACCTACAGTGACACTCTCGGAAATCAGTCCTTCTATTATACATATTAGTTTTCCTGTCACTATAAGACACAGGCTACTCAGGTGTACCCTTCCCTTTCCGGCCACACGAGGAGTAAGCGATATAGTGACTCGACATAACATTGCATCACCGGAACATTGGTTAACATATTTACTTACGGGGAAATATCCTACACACACACACACACACACACACACACACACACACACACACGTCACGTAGCGAAATGACCGACGCCGCTTGCTAATCATCCACTGAATCAGTACAAAATAAAAGAAATGATGACGTCGTTTTACCAATCTATCGAAAAAAAAAACTGAAAAAAAAAACATTACGAAATAGATGAACAGGAAAACCACCAATGGATAGCTGGAAGAATGAGAGTGGAAACCATTATTCTACCTCCGTGAAATACTGAATTGACTCTCTTCTATAAGCTTCACAATGGATGACGTAACACTGTCGCTGCGGTGAATGGATGAACACTCCGGGAGATGAGAATGAAGAGGCGAGAGTTGTTACGTATAGGGATGATAAAATGCCACGCACCTTCATCCTGCTACAGTGTGTGTGTGTGTGTGTGTGTGTGTGTGTGTGTGTGTGTGTGTGTGTGTGTGTGTGTGTGTGTGTGTGTGTGTGTGGGTCCCGGAATGCTGTGGAAAGAGAATGTAGCGTGACACTCTAACATACTTATGATGACAGGCCTTAATAGAGAGAGAGAGAGAGAGAGAGAGAGAGAGAGAGAGAGAGAGAGAGAGAGAGAGAGAGAGAGAGAGAATGTGTGTGGGGGGGGGGACTGCTGTGTAAAAACAAAACAAAACAAATATCACTATCTAGTTATATATTTCCTAGTCAGACATGCCAAACGCACCACTGCAATACAAGTTCTGTCAAACTGTTCGTAAAAGTGTTCACTTCAAACCAAATTGAAAACAAAGCGAGCGTGTATCTTATCATATTGGGATTGGCGGATCACGATTTTATTCCATCAATTTTTCATTTGGAGTTGCACCGCTGCCCTTTCTGTATTAGTAGCGTAAATAAGGAAGTAAAACACGACTTTTCCGTAGCACTGACGAGCAGCTGAGGCCTGACAGGAACGTGCGCAGCCAGCAGTACTGCAGCTCCTCCCTCAGCCACAGCGCCATAGGAACACAATACTTCGTTAGTGTGATTTTGTGAACAGGCCGCCCTCCCCATCACGCCACACTCACGCGCCCGCACCGATACACGAGGCACAATGCTGCAACACACTTCACCAAGACAAGGAGGAGGAGCAGCGACGGGAAGGAGATGTGTAGAAACTATCTTAGTGCTGTGATGGAAGGAGTGACGTAGGTAAGAACACACACACACACACACACACACACACACACACACACACACACACACACACACACACACTCAGTGGTTAGAGCGCTGGCTTCACAAGCCAGAGGACCGGGGTTCGATTCCCCGGCCGGGTGGAGATATTTGGGTGTGTCTCCTTTCATGTGTAGCCCCTGTTCATCTAGCAGAGAGTAGGTACGGGATGTAAATCGAAGAGTTGTGACCTTGTTGTCCCGGTGTGTGGTGTGTGCCTGGTCTCAGGCCTATCCGAAGATCAGAAATAATGAGCTCTTGAGCTCGTTCCATAGGGTGACGCCTGGCTGTCTCGTCAGAGACTGCAGCAGATCAAACAGTGAAACACACACACACACAGACTGATGGCTTCTTGCAGCTTCCCTTATTGTCTCACGTTCATATTGATACCACCTGGTGTTTGATAGAGATCATATACCAGGCAAGTGCTCCACTCCTTTCTTGCACATCACGGCGTCAAGAAGTACCATAAACGTGTGGCAGCCGCAGCCAACCCTCATTACTAAGACGAACTGTGTGGATTGACTGAATACGCAGGATGACCCAGCTTAGTGCGACGCGAAGAGAGTCCCACAATATTCATATGACAACAGCAGAGGAGGAGGAGGAATCTTTTGTGTCCGTCACTGGCATCATAACACAGTGCTGCATTTTCAAATAATATCGCAAAATTAGACACAGATTATCAGTGCAACATGAAATACCGTTCGACATTTCGCCACAAAATTAATGGGAAAGCACCCAGCAAGTGGCAGTCCAGGCGCCAAATTAATTCAAACATATTCCAAGCAAGGCAAGTGTTGGGCGTACTGATCAGGTACGTGTTTTGCCAGCAGATGGCGGGAACGGTTCTCTTCAGCTTAATTCTTTAATCCTGAGTGGAAAATGAACTGCCACTTCTGCAACGTCCGCCGCATTGCTGGTGACGGACAGGCTAAAATGTCGCCTGAGAGACAGCCGTCAATATCACAGTGAACGAGACCGATGCTTCTAAACAATTTCTCTTATACTGACTGTCAGGGTCCAAATTTCCCGTGTCATTACCTCAATCCCACTGCCTGTCTACGTGATGGAGGCGCCTTACTTCACAACACTGGCCAGGTGACACTCCAGCCCGGCACTCTGCACCCCGAGGTTTCCCTGCGGATTCCTGTGTGTGTGTGTGTGTGTGTGTGTGTGTGTGTGTGTGTGTGTGTGTGTGTGTGTGTGTGTGTGTGTGTGTGTGTGTGTGTGTGTGTGTGTTCGCTAAATATACAGAAAAGGTTAACTATTGCGTGATGCTCTTCTACGTCTTGATGATACACAAATGCCTTTAATGAGAATAAGTTGGTTCATTACAGGCATCTGGTTGAGCGTTAGTTTTGAAGAGGTGAATGAAATTATAAACGACTATTTTTTTTTTCCAAGGTTTTCCCTCAAGAAAGCATGCAAGCGATCCATTAAAACAAGCCAATTTTCGGAGTGGATGATGATAAACTGCTATACACCCAGACATAAGGAGATTGTGGAACAGGAGGAAGAGTGAAAGCGACTACACGAAATACATCCCAGTGTATCAAAAGAATGCGAAGAAACAATACACTTAAATTAAATACCTTAACCCCTTCAGTACCATCACGCATTTCCATATCTGTTCTGCTTACTATTTGGTGATTTTATACAGCTTCAGAAACTCACGTGGGGGATTGAAATCGTGAAGACTGTGGCCATTAATCTTCTGACCTCCATAGACCCTTCCTAATATCAATAATATCGTCTAATCGCACCCAAAACTCAAGGTAAAAATGCGATCCAGTACTGAAGGTGTTTAGAAACTATTAGAGATTCCAGAACCACTATTATCTTATACTATACCACCATTGACATGACTTCATGATGTTTTAGGATATCCCCCCACTCTCTCTCTCTCTCTCTCTCTCTCTCTCTCTCTGTGTGTGTGTGTGTGTGTGTGTGTGTGTGTGTGTGTGTGTGTGTGTGTGTGTGTGTGTGTGTGTGTGTGTTAATAAGATAGGGGAGTGATCTAATACAAGCACTGAAATCACTCGAAAGCAGACAAAAAAATGAAACGCAATAACAGGAACAGCGGCGCAAAGACAGGAGGTGCATATTGAGGAGGAGGAGGAGGGTGCTTCGTCTCCTTAATGAGAGGATAAAGGAGCGCAGAGCCGAGGCAGGAGTGCATATGGTAATCTGGATGTATCTCAACGGCTTGATGATAAAAGTCGATTCTCTGCAGCAGCGACTGATGGACAAGAGCGGCGGCAGACACAACACTATCCCTGCCTCCTTCCTTTGTCCCATGTGAGTGTCTTGTGGATTTATGGCGTGGATTCTCTCTCTCTCTCTCTCTCTCTCTCTCTCTCTCTCTCTCTCTCTCTCTCTCTCTCTAGATATATAGATAGATAGATAGATAGATAGATAGATAGATAGATAGATAGATAGATAGATAGACAGACAGATAGATAGATAGATAAATAGATAGATAGATAGATATATAGTGTAATTCTGAATCTATAGGTGTTCTTGTTGTAGGGTCGTGTGTGT
>NC_059273.1:6702500-6767500 GCF_017591435.1 Portunus trituberculatus
ATGATCATTGAAATTTCTTTAATGTTAGCCATCCACTCAGAGAGGAAGACACTAGCGCTGATGGTCCCGGCTCTGTCTCCCATCACGGACTGAATTACGTAAATCTCAGGACTCAAACACGACGCATACCACCGCCATCTCTCTCTCTCTCTCTCTCTCTCTCTCTCTCTCTCTCTCTCTCTCTCTCTCTCTCTCTCTCTCATGAAGACTACAGGTAACAAAAAACATATAATTGACAGGAGGACGAGTTGAGGCTTCTGATTCGCTCTTTGCTTCGCCAAGAGGACAATGACACGACCAAGAACGAGGTAAGCTAAGTGTGTGTGTGTGTGTGTGTGTGTGTGTGTGTGTGTGTGTGTGTGTGTGTATAATAACTCCTTTATCAATCGTCAGTTCCATAAGCATAATCTACCCTGATGTGTTTGCTTTCCCCTCTCTCCCCTCCCCTCCTTGACCTGTCCCACAATGGCCTGACCCAACACAACACAGCTACGGGAGGTGCTGGAGGTGATGGACGAGTCGCCGGGATTCGAACTGTGCCGGGTGTTCACGCTGGGCCGAGCTCGCATGCTGGACGTAAGTGGAAGAGATTTGTCACACTAAGTGGACGCTGCATACTTAACCTCTTCAGTACTGAGACGCATTTTTACCATGAGTTTTGGGTGTGATTAGACTATTATATTGACATTAGGAAGGATCTATGGAGGTCAGAATATTAACGCACATTTTTCATTAGTTACATCCCCACATAAATTTCTGAAGATGTATAAAATGGCAGATATTAAACAGAATAGATATGAAAACACTTCAATGTACTGAAGGAGTTAAGGCTCATATTCTGAAACACTTCCGCACTGCACCTTCACTATTTTCAAAGGGCTCTAGTTGAAGTGACATGGGTTTTTAAGGATATTTCTGCTATTCTAGTGACATGTTAACAAGTCTTCTACATTATTAACAGGACAGACACTCTTTAGAATTCGGCAAATGGTTTCTGTGGTGTTTGAAAATGGTCGCGGGGAGGAAGAAGGAAGCGTTTCAGAACATGGATGCTAAGACTAACAATAAGACTCATTTCTTCTTTGTTAATCCTCGCATATCACCCATAACTGCATGAAATATCCAAATATTATATGTTCTTTTTTGGAGTAACCTAAAAAAACACACAATTTAATAGTCACATAACTTTTTTTTATGTAAAAGAAGAAAACCGGACAAGGACAAAAATAGAAAATAAAGACCACTAAACAAAACGAAAATGAATAAAAAGGACAAAAAATAAAAAAAAATTTACACAATATCAAAGTTTTCTCAACAGTACATCACTCACTGCTGAATGTGGAGGCCGCCATGGTACAGTGGAACCATGCGTGCTTTGGGGTCCGAGGGGTCTCCAAGCGCACGGGTTCGAATCCTGTCCACGGTCCGAGTGTAGGTTGGGCTTCCTCACTCGGGGCAACGGTTTCCTAGCGGGTGGGCTTTGAGATAGGAGGTACCCGAAAAAGTATCCCCTTTAGCCCATAAATTCCCACATGGTATAAAGAAAAAAGAAAAAGGCACGGCAGTGGTTTAGTAAGGTCAACTGTAGACGTGACTTCCTTGATGGGGCGGAGGGAGAGAAGGATATGGAGAAGGTAAGGGAGTATAGATAGTGAGTGGAAATATCTGAGAAGTCACGGGTCAGTTGTCACATTCTAGGGAGGAGGAGGAGGAGGAGGAGGAGGAGGAGGAGAGGAGAAAGAAGAAGAAGGAGGAGGAAGAGAATGAGGAAGAGGAGGACGAGGAGGAGGACGAACGACGACGAATTATAGTTATTGATTTATTTAAGACTGACAGAAGAACAAGGAAGAAAAGAAGAGAAGAAGAAGAGCAAGAAAAGAAAAGAAGAAAAAGAAAACAACAAGGAGGCAGAGAAGAAGAAAAAAAAGGGAGAAGAAGAAGAAGAAGAAGAAGAAGAAGAAGAAGGTGGTACTGCTGATCCGCCATCCCGCCTCCGTGAATGGTCATTAAAATACTTTCCCCCAGCGAGGTGTGATGCTCTTACAAGTAAAGCCTATTATGCCATTTGTGAGCAGCCCTGACGCTCGCCCCGCCTCGCCTCGCCTCCCTCAATGCATTCCACCTCCTCACTCTTCACTTCAGACCCGATTCCCTTTACTATTCCTACGCACACCACTATTTCTTTACCTCTCTATTTATGTATTTTCTATTCAGCCAGCGTTCAAGTAAAGTGGTCGTGGTGGCAGTGGTATTAGTAGTATAGTAGTAGTAGTAGTAGTAGTAGTAGTAGTAGTAGTAGTAGTAGTAGTAGTAGTAGTAGTAGTAGTAGTAGTAGTAGTAGTAGTAGTAGTAGTAGTAGTAGGTGGTAGTAGTGGTAGTAGTAATAATAGTGGTAGTTGTTGTTGTGATGCTAGATACGACGATGATATTAACACTACCACCACCAACAGCAACTTCACACCTGTATCTGCCTATCTACCTATCTACTCCACTCAACTTGCACGTACACAGATATAAACACTAATACAAATACGTCTCTATCCTTCGCCAGCCACACGGCCACCTGGAGCACACATCAAAGCCTCGTACTCTCAAACACTCCTGCGCTTCACCTCCACTATTTCAAAAAGCTTTATTTACATTGACACGAGTTTTTTAAGGAGTCTTTATGATTCTAAAGGTAGAGTGACAAGATTTCTACATTACTAACTTGAGAAACACTCTTGAAATCATCTCTGTGGCGTTAAAAAATGGACGATTTTAGATGTGGAGTGACAGAATTTCTACATTATTAACTGGAGAAAACCCCGCTTATCATCTCTATGGCCTTGGAAAATAATCGATCAAAGCGTTTCTGAGTACGAACCATATCTCTTTCTTCTCTATCTTCCCCTCAGATCATCAGCTTCATGGCGACCTACCTGATCATCCTCCTGCAGTTCAGCTCCTCGGAAGGATGGCACATGGAAAACGGATCGCTTTTCCAGAACATAACGTGAAGAGAGAGAGAGAGAGAGAGAGAGAGAGAGAGAGAGAGAGAGAGAGAGAGAGAGAGAGAGAGAGAGAGAGAGAGAGAATAAACGCCACCTACTGTTTGTTTGCAATAGGTGTATGAAGAATGTACTGACGCTTAAGAAGAGGAGTACGTTGAAGATGATTACTGAGAAAGCCCATAATATTCCGAGTCATTAACCCCTTCAGTACTGGGACGCATTTTTACCTTGAGGTAGACGATTTTATTCACATTAGGAAGGGTCTATGGAGGTCAGAAGATTAATGGTCAGAGTCTTCACTATTTTAATCTCCCATATAAGTTTCTGAAGCTGTATGAAATCACCAAATAGTAAACAAAATAAATATGAAAATATGTCCTGGTGCTGAAGAGGAGGATTAGTTAAGAAAGAGATGGAGAAGAGGAATATAGAAAAAGGGATTCCAGTGATGATAACAGTTAAATAGGAATAGGAATAGTTAGCCTGACTGCGTTCCCACAATGACTGAAGCACTTGTCACTTAATGGATTAAATCACTCTTACTAAAGTACAAAATATTAACATAAATAAAGGAAGAGTGACTAGGCTTTGGTGCAACAGTTTAACGCAAGGGCAATTCAAGGGTGTAAGAGAAATTTTCAAAAAATAAAGAAAGACTTAAGAAAAGGAATTTAAAAATCCATAACATAATTTACTTACACAAAAATAAGGCAAAGTTAAACTTAATCACAATCAAGGATAAAGTTAAGGCACGTAGATAGTTAAAGCAATGATAATCACATCCAAACGAATAATATAAAGGCAATCACAAAATATATCACCTCAAAAATATAAATAAAACAAGAATAAGTGCAAACACAGCTGCTCAATACCAAAATAAGCACCAGTCGCTGGGCGTCAACACCACCTGCACCACACAACCACATATACAAGAGAAATAGCTGTTCAACACAAGGAAATATAATAATCAAGCTGCTCAGGGATGTATAAGTTTTAAAATGAGACCACAAAAATAAGTAAATACAGACAACCCTTATTAGAGATAATAAGTAAATAACTACACCACACACTTGTCTGCCCCTCTGCCTGATTCACACAGTAATTGATAAATCACCAAAACACCAAAATATTAAGATTGCTAGGCATTAAATAGAAACAGGTTAGCACCCAAATACTCAATCTTGGTAACAGCACACAAAGGCAGGCGTCCCACGCGCTGCACGAAGATAACTCACCAAATAATATAAAGATAACACCCAATAGACCTAAAACACATTACAATATATTAATATCTGACGGTCGTGACAAAATATATGGTGTGTTTGGGAGAGAGTTTATTTTTTATGTAGGAGGGAAGATCGGCTAAGGGCAACAAAAACTGATTAAAAATAGAGCCCACTGAGGTGCCGGTCCGCAAACAAGTTTAATAGGAAAATTTTACCTAGAAGGCCACTCCATAGATGATATAGGTGTAATTTTCTTTTTTTTTTCTTTCAAGTGTGAATGTTTGAGGTGGAAGAAGGTGGGAGGGGGAGAAGTACCATGTTTGTTCCGCTCCAACGCTGGGAACTATTTGTTGTATCGCACGTTAGTTGATGATCCTCTGTTCACTTATCATGTTCACCCTTTAATCCTGTACCTGCCTGTAGTTACTTGTTTTTTTTTTTATTTATCGATGTTGGCTCTCTCTCTCTCTCTCTCTCTCTCTCTCTCTCTCTCTCTCTCTCTCTCTCTCTCTCTCTCTCTCTCTCTCTCTCTCTCTGTGTGTGTGTGTGTGTGTGTGTGTGTGTGTGTGTGTGTGTGTGTGTGTGTGTGTGTGTGTGTCTCTCTCTCTCTCTCTCTCTCTCTCTCTCTCTCTCTCTCTCTCTCTGTGTGTGTGTGTGTGTGTGTGTGTGTGTGTGTGTGTGTGTGTGTGTGTGTGTGTGTGTGTGTGTGTGTGTGTGTGTTGGTGGTGGTGGTGGTATGTATACATAAAAAAACAACATAAACACTAATATCGTTAACAATGTATTACAAGGACGTATCGTTAAGGTACACTTCAAGTCTCGTAATCAAGTGTTGTGGCAGTGCAATATGTATGCTAGAAAAATAAACGCTCTTTTCTTCGCCATACTTTTACCCTCCACGCGAGACAACTCAGACCCTTCTAGACTCTTGTTAACCCCTTCAGTTCCAGGACGCTTTTCATATACATTCTGCTTACTATTTGACGATTTTTTACACTGTCAGAAACTCGTGTGATGATTAGAATAGTGAAGACTACCCATTAATCTTCTGACCTCCATAGACCCTATCTAATGTAAATACTCGTAAAATCGTCTCATCACACCAAAGATAAATATGCGTTCTCCCACTGAAAGGGTTAACATATGGAGGGCGTGAAGAGCGGCGTCGGGCAAGTGAATGTCCGTTTATCACACACACAACACTACAAATAACCCTTCTCGCTACACAAGAGACGCCTGAGACCAGGGAACAATAAGGATAATTTTACTGCCAACATGAGGCACTGAAGAGGGAAAAGGGAATAGCATCAACCTCGCAAGAAACTCAAGTCATTTCCACGTAGCTGTCTTTTACGAGGCGATACAGTGACGGCACATGTAAAGAGGGAGGCAAAGAGTGACTGGGTATGTAAGGCAAATGGCGTGCGTAAGGCCAACACTCACCTGTCCGTGTGTGTTAATTGATACATGATCAGATAAATTTAAGAGTGATATTACTTTTTTACGGAGGCATGACAGGGTGACAGGTGCAGGGCTGACACGAGCATGACCCTCAGTGGTGGAAAGTAATTTACCTTTGCAAAGCTTCTGAATAATGATGGCTTGTAAATCATGCAAGCGAGGCTGATGCAACTTTCACTTCCTAAAAATTCTCTCACGACATAAAGGAGCGTAACAAAGCTTCATATATTTGCATGGCGTTATTCAATAAAGCAATCTGGTGACAGCTGAGGTCTCGCATACATTCACGTTAACTCTTCGCTTTCAGATCCACGTCATGCTGTCGCTATTACACCCTGAAATGTGGACCCGCCTTCTGTATAATATTGGTTATAGGTGAAAATTACTAGTGCTTCTTCTGCTGCTGTTGTTGCAGTAGTTTATTAGTAGCGGACAATGGTAGTGCTAGTTGTGATAGTCGTGTAAAGCAAGAAATAAAAGATTGACGCCGGTAAAATGAGTGAAGGAAAGAAGGAAGGAAGACAGGAAGGAAGGAGGGAAGGCAGGAAAGAAAGAAGGGATGGAGGTAGGGGGGAGGGAGGGAGGGAGCAAGGGAAGGAAGGAAGGAAGGAAGGAAGGAAGGAAGGAAGGAAGGAAGAGATGGATGGGGGAAGAAAGGAAGGATGGGAGGGAGGGAGAGAGGGAATGAGGGAGGTAAGGAAAAGAGAGAATGGCGGAAAACAAAAGGGCGAGCGTGAGGGGAGGTTGGGAGATAAGGTGATGGTAATGGCGTGTGGCGGTGATGGCTGCGTCAACACAAAAATAATATGTTCATTAACTCAAGTGGCCTCAAATTGATAGCCGGCCCGAGCCCCTTTGTCTCCCAAGTGTTTGCTCAATCTCCACCTCACGCTTTCTTTCAGCCGCCCCTCTTCTCGTTTTCTCTCACGTCTTGGCCAACGTTTTTCTCTCGCGAATACATATTGCAAAATGCAGCGCGGGAAGGACGAAAAAAGAGCAATATTTCCTTCTCTCCAGGACGCGAGAAACAATGTAGCTTGATAAATGTTCCACACGGCCAAGATTATTAATATTGTTACTTTTATTATTATTATTATTATTATTATTATTATTATTATTATTATTATCATTATTATCATTATTACTAGTAGTAGTAGTAGTAGTAGTAGTAGTAGTAGTAGTAGTAGTAGTAGTAGTAGTAGTAGTAGTAGAAGTAATAGTATTTGCCATCATCATTATCATCGCCGTGTAGACACATAAGTAGTGTATGAGAGAGAGAGAGAGAGAGAGAGAGAGTAAGTTATACATGTACAAGACACAGTTCAGTGGATACAGGAGTGTTTCCCGTTTCGCCATCAGCCACAGAGCAGCACAACGTTCTCCTGTGTAATGCGCTTGACAAAAGGAGACGCGTCGCAAGAGGGTGCAGTGCAGGGATGAGCAGCTGCCGCGCCGTGCTGGAGTGAGCGGCTTCTGGGCAAGGGAGAGAAGGGAATGGGAAGGGGGGCTGGGAATGACGAGGGGTAAGGAAATGAGGTGGGCGGAGGGGGTTTCCGGGAGTAGGAAGTATCGGGTTGACTTCACTTTAATTTTCTGTAACAAAAGTGATGTCGAGAATTAGCCTCTCTCCTTCATCGAATTACTATCGGAGCACGAGCATTTGGAGTGGAGAGCTTCAGGAACAACAGAGACAGTTGATGAGAACCGCCTCTAAAAAGAAATCAAATATATGCATAGTTTAAGTGAGAAGTCATCGTTGCTCCCCTCCGTGTATGAATGGTGACAATGTACAACACAAAACACAATGAGGCGAGGCGTCCGTAGGGTGTCATCACGCATCCAGACAGACAGGAAGGCTCCCGTGTGCCTCGAGTCAATAGCCGGCCCAGTCAGTGTGGTGGTCGCCGGGAAGGTGGATGCACGCCCCTCGCACCACGCACAATAACGGCACTACTATACACTCGTCAGTCTACAATAATTCCAGGCCAAAAATTGAGGTCAAGCGTTCCTAGCTGACCAGTGTCGGCTCAAGACACCGCTGTTGCCGAGTCGTCCCGTGGTAGTAAAATCTCTCTGCAATCAACCTGTGCATCCTTCAAACGTCAATCGGAAAACCACAGCGGCAGACAGGGAGGCAAAGTGAGCAATGGGCAGCTCACACTCATACTTCGTTTTGCTCCTGAAGGGAATGAGACTCACTGGAGCCTTTCCCTTCGTTGAGAAGCGCAAAGGAAAGCCTCTCGAGGAAGCTAAACATAACCACCTCCACTCCCCAGAGACCGCCACACAGCCACCGACCCTCATCTCTCATGTCAGCTTGGCGGGCCATGGGGTGTTCCAGGTGAGTCCTTTCTGGACGTGCTGGGCGCTGATAGTGGGTGTGGCAGGGATCCTCGTCTTCGCCCTTGGCTGGTGGGAATTGGTAAAGGATCAGTCCATTGGATTTCCACACTACATGGAATCCACATACTACGCCTTCAAAATAAACGAGGTTCTGGACATCATCACCATGGCGGTACTGATGGTGTACGTATTCTGTAAGAGAGCGCTCCTCCGACAGGTCATTGAAATTTGCTACAACATTATTCGTGGGAGGGACAATGATCCTGCCTTACCAAATTTTCCCTTTGTTATGACTATTCCATTAATTCTTAATTTGACATGTGCACTGATCATCATCGTCAGTGTTATCTACAATGAATTAATGTCAGTGAGAGTTACCATTGCAGTTATGCAAGAGTTGTCTTTCTATCTCCTGGGGTTAAACATTCTGACATTGTTACAAATGGTCAATTTTCTGACCACCAATGAGTACGATTGTGTAATCGCCTCCCTGCACACCTGCCTGGCACACGCCTCCCGCCACCCTCACACCCACCACCACCACGAGTATCAACACATTACTGGCAAGGTTCTAGGTGTTTTCAGAAGCAATGCAGTGCACCACAGCAGTGTCTGGGCAGAGGTGATACACACAGTGAACAAACCAGCGAACCTTTCTGAGATCGACCATCGCCTGCTTGACGCGAAGGAGAGGCTAACACAGGCACACCAACTCGTGCGCCTGGCCAGCGAGTACTGTGGAGTGCCTGTCACTATGCTCATGTTCTTCTCGGTCGTTACGTGCATCTTCTCTCTGTTTTTCTCGTCCTTCGTTACTGAGTTGGCTACATATGATAAGATTCTCATCTTCACCTTCGCCCTGAACTCTCTAGTGACCATCATCTACCTCTGCAACGTACCGCACTCCGTCAGGGAAAAGGTTCGTAACGCGGCAGTGTGTCCGTTGTGTTAAGCGCGCAGGTCTTCATGGCAACTCATGAAAACAAACTTCTCTTTATAATTCAGCCTTTTTCTTTAACTTATGACACTATTCTGCCTTTCCATTTCTTTACTTCACACACATCTTTGGTCTCTTTTCCCTTATCAGTCACGTGTACTCTGGTGCTCTTGTTCCAGTGTTTCCTGTAGCTGTTACTGACACACCTGGCTTCATATTCAGCGTGGTAGTGAGACACGTGATTCTGAACAATATTCTTAATCACTTCTACGCCTCACTTCCACTACTTTCAAAAGGCTTTATTTGAAGGCACACGGGTTTTTAAAGACAGTTCTACTCTTCTAGTGAGATTACCAAGATTTCTGTATTACTAATAGGCGAAAGAGTCTCGAGAACCTTTCTGATCAATTATGTGACCTTTGAAAATAGTCATAGTTTTTTAATACGGGCATTTGTCCCACTGAAATTATAAAACCTCTACTTCACCACACCTGGAATTTCTACATCAACACTCCTGTATCCCATGGCACTAATTCACCGTTTTCTAGTCAGGCTTAACAGTAAATTACCTGTTACCGCTCTCTCTCTCTCTCTCTCTCTCTCTCTCTCTCTCTCTCTCCCAGTCATGTTATAACAAAAGCACTTCCCGTGTATCAATATTCTTCTCTTGTGCTTCACCTCCACTATTTCAAAAGGCTTTATTTGAATTTACACGAATTTTTTAGGGTGTTTTTACGGTTCTAGAGGCAGTGATAAGATTTCTACATTTTTAACTGGTGATATACTCTAATCATCTCTGTGGCCTTGGGATATAGTCGTGGCGAGAGAGCAAAACGTTTCTGAATACGGATCCTGCTTCACGCCACTCCTCACGCCTTACGCCTCACGCCTCACGCCCGCCTCTCTCTCCCGGCACAGCACAAGGACCTCACCTTCGTCCTCAGAACACTGATGTACAACCCTGACAACACTCACGTCAGGACCAGGGTGAGTATAGCCCGGTATTGCCGCCACACACACACACACACACACACACACACACACACACACACACACACACACACACACACACACACACACACGTGATACAGAAACTATGACAGCACACAAAACATGGGGTATAGTTACATAATAGTTGTAATAGAACCATGCTATCACAATGAGATAGAGATGATACCAGTGCATGTAATACTGATAATGATATTCGTAATATTAAAAACAATAGCTCCACGCGTGGCAACCCAGACAATGCAACACACTAATCGTATCATACCCGTACACACATGATTTATACAGCCAGTGGAGCCGAGGAACAACAACAACAACAACAATAATAAGTACCTCTTTTAGCCCATAAATAAAGCCGAAATGGTATTTATAAAAAATCAACAACAACAATAGCAAAAAACAACAACAAAAACACAAACAAAAACAAAAACATCATTATCAACAACAACAGCAACAACAACAACAACAACTACAAAACAACAACAACATTCATCTAAGTATCGTGGGGTGACCCAGTACACGTCTTCCCGCCACAGCTGCGTCACCTGCTGTCGCTGCTGGAGGTGGCGCCGCCCCCCGCCATACTGGGTCTGTTCATCCTGGGCCGCACCAACATCGCCAGCGTGAGTACCAACCTTCACTCCAGTCCTGCTCTGTTATTAGGGAATCCAGTGATTTTTTTTTTTTTTTTGTAAGAAAGCTGGCCAAGGGCAAAATAAAACGAAAAAAAGGCCCACTTAGTTGCCACTCCTCTTACAGGTCCGAAAGAGTTAGGCAAAATGAAGGATAAATGTCTTGAAACCTTCCTTTTAAATTAAGTCAAGTCATAGGAAGGTGTAAATATAGAAACAGTCAGGAATTTCAGAGTTTACCAGAGAAATGGATGAATGATTGAGAGTGCTGGTTAAGTCATGTATGAGAGAGCTGGACAGAATAGTGATCCTGTACGATGTAGTGTCTGCAGTTCCCACTCCTGATGGCTCCTATAGGTGTTATAATGACACCAATGTTGAGGCGTCCCTATGCATAGGTCACTCATTCCATTCAATAAGAGACATGATGTCTTATTCTCCCGTGGAAAGAAAAACAATTGGGTTCCTGGTGCTCGCGTGTATGACAGTGACATGATAGCCTTTAGAGAGAGAGAGAGAGAGAGAGAGAGAGAGAGAGAGAGAGAGAGAGAGAGAGAGAGAGAGAGAGAGAGAGAGAGAGAGAGAGAGAGAGAGAGAGAGAGTGTGTGTGTGTGTGTGTGTGTGTGTGTGTGTGTTTGGATTAATTTTTAACTCCAGTCTCTATTTCCCTAAGCTTCAAACACTGTACATTGTCACTACCTTCCCCACGAGCTTCACTTCGTCATCTTCTTATTCGTTTAATTAAATGGCTGCTGATTAGTTGCCTTACAATTCCCCGTCAGTGTGTTGACTCACCGTGTTTACCTTCCAGTGACTCATTCAAGGCCTCGTCACTATGAAACATTTAAAGAAAACGTGCACACGCTCTTCTCTGCTTCAAACGTTCGCTACCTTTGTTCTAAAGTCTCTCGGGGATTCTGTCTGAGGGAAGTTTTTGTTCGTGGAATTTGACGGTGAAGAATTCCTCCTGCTGGTATTTTGTCTCGGGAGTTTTATTTCTGAGTTTCGTTCTTCTGTTTTTCTTTTCTTTTTTTTTGGGGGAGGGGGGCGGAGGAGGTTTTCTTTTCTTTTTTTCTATCTTCTTCATTCTGACCTCCAGGTATTTTTGTGTTGATATTCTTTTTGAGGATTATGTTGTAGCAATTATCTTTTTTTTTTTTAGCATTATTCTTTTATTTATACGTAATGAAACTCGACCGTCCCTACACACACACACACACACACACACACACACACACACACACACACACACACACACCACCAAGCAGTCAATCACTTACTCAGTCGCGCCTTTCCTTCACAGGTACTGGGCTTCATCTCTACCTACGTCGTGATTCTCCTCCAGTTTCGCTTCACCGAGACTTCTACAGGAACCATCACCAACACCACCAACACCACCACACTCTGACCACCTACACGTATAACATCAGATTCACCAAAGATATACCTTAGTTAATTCGTTTGTCTAGTGTCCTGTGCCTCGTTTACTCTTTATAGTCAGCCTTTTCTACAGTGGCCGCTGGGTCTCGATCTGGGGCGAAAATGCGTGTTGTCCTGATAATCGCATTGATCAACAGGAAACAAATAATATACACATGAAACGAATTACATCATCAAAAAGCTAAGATATATTCTAAACAGCAACCCAATTATCCACTTCCTCAGACCGAGACCCACTTTAACCCCTTCAGTATTGGGACGCATTTTTACCCTGAGTTTTGTGTATGATTAGACGATTTTGTTGACATTAGGAAGGATTTATGGAGGTCGGAAGATTGATGGTCAGAATCTTCACTATTTTAATCCCACACATAAGTTTCTGAAGCTGTATAAAATCGCTTGATAGTAACCTGAATAAATATGAAAACGTGTCATGATACTGAAGTGGTTAAAAGTAGACAGGCTGTAGTTTCTGTACACTAAACATGGCACGGCCGCTCCTACTGGCTACAAAAGGATACAAGTAGTGACTTATAATATATTGAAGTTTAAATTTTGTATGTATCAAGACAATAGTTGTAGGAGTAGTAATTTAAATGCAACGATGGCGATGTATAACCAAAAGCACCTCAAGGAAAACAAAAATTAAATAACGAATTGCAACTCAGAAAACACCCAAAATGAACAGAAACACCGCACCGTCAACACAACACAAAAAAGCAACACATACCATTTACGGGACACACCATAAAGCTACACGAGTCACCCAACACACACACACACACACACACACACACAGGAGCAAGAAAGTGAAGGAAGGGTCACCAGTATCTTCACTCATCTCCAGGCAGTGATCAACATCCGCCATTACCAGACACGTGCTGATTAAGTTTTCAAAGACGAGTTTACTTTGTTTTATCGTCGCATAATAATGAGCGGAGACTTGCCAGCCCGACAGCGGACCAATTAATCAGCCGCTCGTACTAAGGAAAATTAGTAAACAAAATATAAAATGGTTGGACGAGTCTCCCTCCCTTAAAAGCTGGTTCATTATGTGTACAGTGTGTGTGTGTGTGTGTGTGTGTGTGTGTGTGTGTGTGTGTGTGTGTGTGTGTGTGTGTGTGTGTGTGTGTGTGTGTGTGTGTGTGTGTGTGTGTGACCAGTTAACCTCTTCAGTTCTATGATGCGTTTTCATATACATTTTGCTTACTATCCGGCGATTTTATACATCCTCAGAAACTTATATGGAGGATTAAAATGGTAAGGACTCTGGCCATTAATCTTCTGACCTCCATAAACCATTCCCAAAGTAAATAAGATCATTCAATCGTACTCAAACCCATGGTCAAAATACAACACAGTACTGAAGGGGTTAAAAGGAGACGGCAAGAATCTGTCACTTTTCCTCAGAGTGGCACACAGCTGGGGCACGCTCATTAATCAAGGTGGCGGTACTGAACACTCACGAGGAAGCTTCAAAAGAGGATTACACTAATTTACAGATACGAACAACAAGTGGATATGATTCGTACACCGACAACAACAACAAAAAGACAGAACGTGTAAGTAAACCGATTTAGAAACTTACATCAAGAGTGTCTGTCAAAATCTCTCTCTCTCTCTCTCTCTCTCTCTCTCTCTCTCTCTCTCTCTCTCTCTCTCTCTCTCTCTCATACATGCACGGATCAGGCATTGCTCTCTGTTTGCTACTCGTAAATAATACCACTTGACTAAAGGTTTCTACTCACCCACTTGACTTACTCCGCCACGGTAACAGGATCACGACAACAGTTACTCTCATTACTATGGCGACACCAGACCAAGCGCGTTGCCGTGGAAAGGGACACACGGCTGTAATTCACACTAGAGGCTTTCTTCTATCGCCTTAGACTGAAATTGTGCGGTCTGAGTCTATTGAAAAACCGTAATGCTTGTATAGGGCTTTCTATTGGTTATGTGGTAAAATTGCAATGATAAAGTGTTGGTAGTAGTTGTAGTAGTAATAGAAGTAATAGTAAAAGTAGTAGTAGTGTAAGTAAAAGCAGTAGTAGAAGTAGTGGTAGAAGTAATAGCGGTAGTAGTAGTAGTAGTAGTAGTAGTAGTAGTAGTAGTAGTAGTAGTAGTAGTAGTAGTAGTAAAAGAAAGTGTAGTAAATAGCAAGATCCAGAACACGAAACTAATTGCGAACTCAGCTAAGATATGAATTCAATTAGATAACAAAGGTACACTTGCAATGCTAACTAAATACGTTTCTGCACCGAGACACCCTTGACCCCACCAACCATCACCACCATCACCACCACCACCATCACTACAATCACCAGCGTTATCATTACGTCAATAAACTGCGCCTTGTCTGAGTAGCCACTCAGGATTAAGAGAGCACACGATCAGGAGTAAATTAGCGATGATCCTTCCTGCTGAAAGTTTGGTTATCTTCACACTACAAAGGGTCATATTCTGAAAGGCTTCTGCTCCTCACCTCCACTATTTTTCAAAGGGCTCTAGTTGAAGTGACACGGATTTATATGGGTGTCTCTGTCATTCTAGTGCCATGTTAACAAGGTTTCTGCATTACCAACAGGACAAATTACTTTTAGAACTCGGCTAATTGTCTGTGTGGCCTTTAAAATTGGTCGTCGTGAGGGAGGGAAGTGTTTCTGAACGCGGCGCTAAGGGTGATGCAGTGCGGCGAGTGATTAAGTTAGCCACGAGTGATGAGAGGAGAGATAATGAAGGAAGTAATACATAACAAAACGCATCTACTAACCTACTCTACATGGCAATAAGCAATTCGATATGCACGTTACAGTAATCACCATGTAGGCAATCAGACGACCGAAGACTAGTGAAAAAATATAAAGACAAAGATAACAATTTCTTATACGTTCAAAGACTACCAACCCACCATTCGCCGCATTCAGACCTTGACCACATCTACGGCTCGTATTCTCAAACTCCTCTGTGCTTCATCTTCACTATTTCAAAAGGCTTTATTTAAGTTTACACGAGTTTTTTTTTAGGTGTTTTACAGTTCTACAGGCAGAATGAAAGATTTCTACACTAATAACTAGAGGAACACTCCTGAAAACCTCGCTAATCATCTCTGTGGCCTTGGAAAATAGTCTTGGTGAGAGACCAAAGTGTTTCAAAATATGAGCCTTCCTTTCTTGTCACCATTTCACCTTCCCTGAGTCTCTCCTGGTGTCCATCTATCCGTCATGAAGGGAGGAACAAATGGGTGGACCGTGGATCGACTACTCACACTTACACACCCACGCACCTGTACTATACACAGGCACACACTTATGGGCATGATCGTGTTAGTATGAATTACGTTAGGCACACAAAGCACACGTTTCCGTACGAATAAGACGCCAGCAGAACGATTTAGTCCGCCAAGTGGGTAGCTTTTGTGCAGGCGTTCCCAATGGTAGGCAATTGTCAAGGTTAATCAAAAGAACTGTGAATGCGGAAGAAAGGAAGTATCGATGTGTTAAGAGGGAGTATAAGCCCATTATTAATTCAATTCGTTAAGCGATAATGTGAGTTACTACTGATGTCGTTACACAAATCAACTAGGAGGAGGAGGAGGAGGAGGAGGAGGAGGAGGAGGAGGAGAAAGAGAGAGAAGGAGGAGGTGGAGGAGCACAAAGAACATATAGTAGCAGACATGTTGCTCCTAATATTTGTGGCAACTATGCAATCCACCATTCCCTCCAGGCACGGCGGGCAGGAAAAGTTCAACCACCATGCACTGTGGAGATTATGCATGGGAAATTTTTAAGGAAAGATAAGAACTCTCTCTATTACAACTCCTATCTGTGTTAGACAAGCAGGGACAGCTTCAGTAAAGCGACATTTCATTGCTAAACCAAAACAATATACATTTAGTTATTGAAGCGGAAAATACCTCGGTTTTGCACTCCACTCCAACAATTTGTCCAATCTGCTTTAAAAACATGCAATTTTCGTATTATCGACCACCTAAGAAGTTTCTCATTAAGACTTCAAGCACCAACACAACACTGGGCTGAAGAAAACTGTACCTTCAATTGCCATTAACGTTGAGGCAGTGTTGTCATTTTGGAACATTTGATCAATGAGCTGTTAAATAATCATCCATAATAAAGTTATCGAATCCTTTTGGAGAAGAAGAAGGAGGAGATTGTGGGTTGTTGTGGTGAAGGTGGTGTCGGAGAAAGGGGAGGAAAATATCGATCACGACGATAGGGCAACTCACTGAGCTAGTCTATGAGTGAGTGAGGCAGTGAGGTGTGAAGGTGGCGTGGAGTACACAGTGGCTCACGTTGAGTGTTGTGGCGGGTACGGGAAACAACTACTTTTCGACAGAAAGACAAGGCAACTGTAAACCTTGAAAACCAACAAAATACAATCTGACAAATATCGGAAGAGGCTTGGCGCTAAGATTGACTTGAGGCAACAGTGTCTGCTATCACCAGCACTAACAGTGAACACTCTAGAACTTTCCAAGACATGGTTTTTGAACACTTTAGCTCCATCCTGGCCCTGGGGATGCTGAGGGTGATGGGCTGGTTTCCTTATCGCTTCGCCTCCCTCGTCACCACAGGAGAGCGCCGTGTGCCTCGGAGCTGGCCTTGGTTCACGTGGAGCCTCGTCATCGGGGCGCTCATTGTGTTGGTCTGCTTCGCGGAGATTCACTCGGGATGCACATTTCAACTATCATATGAGATTCCTACGCTAAAGGTGTCTCGATTGTTGTATTTCATCTACCGGGGCATCATTGGCTTGGTGATGTGTATGTACGCCCTGGTGTTCAGCCCAAGACTCGCCACGGCCGTCAGTCACGCTCATCACATAGGCCAAGACTTAAAATTACCAGCACGCTCTATAAGGGAAGTGTTGGTTCTCATATTACTCTTTACATACATGGCGCTGATCCTGCTGCTGTGTACCACTGAGGTGGTGTACAGCGGAATTTTCTTTCCAAATAGTTTTGCAGAAATTTTTACCCACGTGTTCAAAAACTTTTATCTCTCTCTGATAGTCATTATGTACGACAAGTGCATCTACATCCTCACCGCTGCGTACTCCAGAGTCACTGAACAAGTCACAGGGCAAGCGCACACCACGACGTTTGAATCCAAAAAACCCGCTGCTTCCCCCACGTCAACACACCAAACGGCCTCGAAGGACATGACCGAAGAGGACTTTGATAATGTAGGGCGGAAACTCCTCGGACTCAGGCTTTCCATCACCAAGTGAACTGCTACTTTGGCCCGGCTGTAGTCATGGCCGTGGCTTACTGCATGTTCACAAGCATCATCTCTTTCTTCTACGTCTCTCTGTTTCCTTACATCAGTTGGAAGTCTCTCACCTTTACCTGTGTGTATATATTCCTCGGCACACAGCCAATCATCCTCCTCTGCAACACCTCCGTCCAACTCAAAACAAAGGTAAGTCACAACACAACCACTCATACTTTCTTGCACTACTAAATCACAACCATATAATGATGACGATGATGATGATGATGATGATGATGATGATGATGATGATGATAAAAGCTACAAGTACGCAAATAAACTCTAATTTCCCTCGATTCCTCCACAGAAAGACGATTTCCTGAATGCACTGTCAACTACTAAGTACCAGGTGTGTGTGTGTGTGTGTGTGTGTGTGTGTGTGTGTGTGTGTGTGTGTGTGTGTGTGTGTGTGTGTGTGTGTCCATTATCACCTTCCTCCTTCCTTCCTTGCTTGGTTCCCACGCACATCTTTATTAATGCCTTGACTACTGTGACGTGTTTCCATATTCATTCTGTTTACAGTTTGATGATTTTATACAGCTCCAGAAACTCATGTGGGGATTAAAATAGTAAAGATTCTGGCCATTAATCTTCTGACCTCAATAAAATAATCTAATCGTACACAAATCTCAAGGTAAAAATGTGTCGCATTATTGAAGGGGTTAATTTCATCCTACCTATAGTCTCTCTGCTTCTTCACCTAACAATAACTATTTTACGTCTCCCTTTTAGCAAATCTCTAAATCTTATCCACACTTTTTTATTTCCCTCCGTCACTTGAAATACCCTTTACCCTCCCTCGTCCTCTCTTCCTCACTTTTTTTAATTCTCTTCATTTGACTTTCCCTTCACCCTCTTTCGTCTCTCTTGTTCTTACTCCTTTAATTCCCTTTGTCACTTGACCTTCCCTTTATCCTCCCTCGTTCCTATCATCCTCTCCTCGTCCTATCCACAGGGAGGAGCCGTGCAGGACCTGATTAATCTGACGAAGGACTTCCCCAGCTTTAACATGTGTGGGTTCTTCTCTCTAGACAGGAAGCTTCTTGTTAACGTGAGTCATTCATTCCGTCACTTACTCTCTCTCTCTCTCTCTCTCATCAGGTTCAGTTATATGGCAGATTTCGTGATTCAATGGTTGTATTATGATGTTTCCTTCGTTTCTCTCTCTCTCTCTCTCTCTCTCTCTCTCTCTCTCTCTCTCTCTCTCTCTCTCTCTCTCTCTCTCTCTCTCGTCAAAGCTAATCATCTGCTCTTCAATTTCCTTACCTAGTAAATAAGTAACACACACACACACACACACACACACACACACACACACACACACACACACACACACACACTCACAGCCTGGTACTTTGTTGTATTCCCCACAGATCCTGAGCTTCGTCGCCACCTACGTCATCATCCTTCTTCAGTTCCACGCTGGAGAATCGAAATAGTAGGAGCTCACTCAGACTTCCGGGAAGAGAAAGGGAGAATTCTAAGGAAGAGAGAGAGAGAGAGAGAGAGAGAGAGAGAGAGAGAGAGAGAGAGAGAGAGAGAGAGAGAGAGAGAGAGAGAGAGAGAGAGAGAGAGAGAGAGAGAGAGAGAGAGAGAGAGAGAGAGAGAGAGAGAGAGAGATTAAAAGATCAACAAAAGCTAAAAAAAAGGTAAAAAATTGAAGGAAAAATAATCAATAATTGGTATAATCAGATGAAGACTGGAGAACACATTTATATCACGTGACCAAATGGTAAAAGAATGAGGAAATAGAAAAAAAAAATTGAAGTCTTTATAAATGACATGTACACTATCTGATTTGCTAATACCAACCTACAAACACAACAAAACAAAGTAGACAATATCTTTCGTCTTTTGTCCCGAGCGTTGGCGTGGCGAGCTTTGGTAACACTGAACACAAAGGGAAAGGAAGTGACTGTAAAAACGTATTAACTCCTTCAGTACTGGCACGCACTTTTACCATGAGTTTGAGTATGATTAAACGATTTTATTTACATTAGGAAGGATCTATGGAGGTCAGAAGATTAATGGCTAGTCTTCACTATTTTCAACGCGCAGATAAGTTTTTGAAGCTGTATAAAATCATGAAATAGTAAGCAGAATGGATATGAAAACGCGTCATAGCATTGAAGGGGTTAAGAAACGGCCAAAAAATACTTCACCACGAGGGGAGCGTTGGAAGGGTGTAGTGAGTCAAAAGGATGAGCTGGACTAGAAAAAAGAGCACCGGGAGAGGGAGAGTGTATGTTTACCAACCAATGAATAAAGAAAACAAGGTCTGGTGTTTTGAAACGTCTTCACCTCTCAAGGACTGTTGCTAAACATGTCACTGTTGCAACGCTACAACATTCACGACAGATTTCAGTAGGTAAAGTAGTGTGTCAGTAACTATATGCACTTGTTAACCACATGATAACGTGTAAGTGGAGTTCAGAATAGAATAAAATTGGCGACTTGCTACATAGACTCGTATTCTCACACACTTCTTTGCTTCACCTCCATTATTTCAAAAGTCTTTACTTGAATTTACATGAATTTTCAAGGTGTTTTAACAATTCTAGAGGCACGTGAACAATATTTCTACATTATTAATCAGAGAAACACTCTTAAAAAACCCGCTAATCATCTCTGTAGCCTTGTAAAATAGCCGTGGTGAAAGAGCAAAGCATTTCTGAATACGGACCAAGATGATTAGTGAAGCTCTCGTGAGTGTTCCTTTTCAGTGATATTCGTAAATCCGTTACCACTCGTCAGAACAGTGGTAAGATCCCTCAAACCCTCAAAGACACAATGGCAACTCGACTCAGTTCGTAGTGCTGAGTCAATAGGGAGCTTTACAAGAAGATTAGACATATTTATGGATGTGAATGATAGATGGAATTAGGTAGCTTTTTTCATATAGGGACTTCCACGTGTAGGCTTGACAGTCTCTTGCAGATTCCCTCTTTTCTTATGTTCTTAACTCAGTAGAGGCTATTCAAACAAGTCAGGAAGAGAGGCCTACATATCAGATAATGATGTCCAAGGATAGTGACACCACACATTGAGGTTAGCTGTCCACCGTAGCGTCTGTATTATTACACGTGTTACTGAGGTTTGTTCATATCCCAACAGCCCTCTTCCATACCACCTCACAGTGGCTACGCAGACAACAACAATTACTAGGAATAATACGTAGATACTCTGGACGGAAACCAATAAATTTCTAAAGGTCTCAGCCGCCACTCGCCTTGTTCTTTGTCACAGCTGGGGTTGAGAAAGCACCAGAAGGATGTTTTGTAAGACCTCGGTTGGGAATTCCAGTATATTTTGAGAGTAATTTGAGCGGATATCCTTAATCTTAGTGATGTCTGGGAAGAGGGTTTTTTGGAGGCAGTGCGGCAGTAAGACGGTGCCCTTAGTGAAAGAGACACGTAAAAGGCTGGTGTCCGCTGCCTTGTGAATAATAGCTTGTGAACTTGCTTGTGACGTGCTTGTGACTCCCTCGATCGTGCAACGGATGTTTCCTCGGGGAGCTGATAAGCAGTTCATCATCCATCACCCCGCAGCGGTAAAAGTGAAGGCAAAAAGTGGAGTGTGACTGATGAACACCTCGAGTCACCAGTGCCATTAATCAGCGACAAAGATCATTCCACTAGCCACCATCAAGAACAAAGTAGTCAGTCCGTCACTCCTGCACCAGCTCACCATCACAACTGCCACAAGGAGAACCAAAAGCATCACCGTCAACATGATCATACAAACCTTACTGGCTGTGCTGGCAACGGTGGCGTGTGCAGGTATGTTATGCTGCGCTATGGTACATTTCTCGTACAAATAGGGGGAATGTTGCGTAAGGTCTAGACGAGCGGTGTTTACTGAAGGATTAGACAGGTGAGGGTTTAATATGGCATCCAGTGAGCAAGGCAGGCGGGGAGGGGGCTCAGTAAGGAGTGAGACAAACGTTTATATTCAGAAACGCCTTCCTCTCACCATGACAAATTTTCAAAGTCACAGATACAACTAGCTGAGTTTTGAAGACAGTTTCTCCTTCTAATAAACTAGAAATCTATCACTAGAACTATAAAAATACTCTTAAAAAACATGAGTAGCTTCAACTAGTGACGAGAGAGCAAAGCGTTTCTGAAAAATGGTAAAAAGAACATGCAAGGAGTGGACAGCAACAAAGGGAAGAGGCAGTAACAGCGCGGCGAGGCATGAAAATGTGACAATGGTAAATAATGTGTGGAACGGAAGTGCAGCTTTAGTTTATTAGTCAATTTATTACCACTTATCTGATATAATCACGCTGGACACATAGAGCCGCACAGCAACACAGGAGAAAAAGGTTCAGGGATATTGCATCAACTTTTTTATATTTTATGACGCTAGAGTGTGCACTGAACGTTACCTTGCGCTGGTGTGATGCTCATGTCTTGCTGTTCTCCACCAATTCATCTTAACCTGAATACTCTCTCTCTCTCTCTCTCTCTCTCTCTCTCTCTCTCTCTCTCTCTCTCTCTCTCTCTCTCTCTCTCTCTCTCTGTGTGTGTGTGTGTGTGTGTGTGTGTGTGTGTGTAACCCTATCCCTATTACAAGTCCCGCCAGTCTCACACCAAGCCAAAGCCAATCTTATCATGCCACGCGTTTTTTCCCAGCCCATGCCAGCCCCTGCACACCCTTGCCACACTATAGCGGCGCAACAGAGGAGAAACGGAGGTACCTGCTATGTTTAAAGTCGTTCAAACCACAGACAAAAGGAATTTATCGCTTTAAAAAAGTCTCAGGCAAGAATAATCAAAGTGTGCTTCACTCGAGGTTATTCCTTTGGCATTCTGACATGTGTTACTTTACTTCAGTGACCCTGTCCGATGTTACAAGTCAAATAACTCGCACTAAAAGGTTTGAAAGATGTGGTAACTCTTTTCACTGATAGCCTTATCTTCTGGAAATCTACATGAACACCGTATTCTATTAACAACTTCATAGTGATCACAGGTTTAACCGTTTAACCCCCCTTCGGTACTGAGGCGCATCTTTACCATGAGTTTTAACATGATTAGACAATTTCATTCACATTAGGAAGGGTCTATGGAGGTCAGAAGATTAACTGCCACAATCTTCATTATTTCAACCCCCACATGTATTTCTGAAGCTGTAAAAAATCACCAAAATAGTAACCAGAATGAATATAGAAACGCGACGTGGTACGGAAAGGGTTAAGCGAAAGATAGTGATGGCAAATAGCTACATAATAAACATTCCAAACACAGCCACTCTCTATTGAATCTTAAGACCACCACTACACCCGCAGATGCCAACCTACTGCAGCGATGGCCAGCAGCTCCTACTAAAAACTTCGGCGACAAAGTACACACCGGCCCTCACACCACCACCACCACCACTCCCACCCTAGATGACAACCTGTTTCGACAAACGCCTTCATACAACCCAAACATCAGATACCACATCCGGCTTCCCACCACACAAACAACACCATCCACAAACAAAAAGAAACCAAAATCTGTTCAAACATCGCTTCCTTCCACATACAACACCATTACCACCACACAGAGCACCTACCCATCTACGGGAACACCGCTTACAACTACAGCCACTACGAGTACAGAAGAGCCGCATGTCCCAGTACACAGCAGCTACTTCACTACAGACGCCCTCTCCACTTCAAGCATTATGAAGTTGCCAGAGAATGAGACGGATTCCAGGATCCTCTATTGGCCCTCGTCCCCCAATGTGACTGTCACGCTCAACTTCAGTGTGGCAGGCAGGATCTACACCTTCAACTCCAGCACGGCTCTCCCCCAGCACTGGCACAGCATTGACATATATCAGATAGTAAGGAAAGGACGACACACAGGGATAGGTACAGGGACAGAGACGTAAAGATTCAACACTATCTCTGTTTCTGTCTCTGTCTCTCTCTGTGTCTCTGTCTCTCTGTCTCTCTCTCTCTCTCTCTTTCTCTCTCTCTTTCTTAATAATCGCTTACCTTCCTTACAATCGCTATCTTTTATCAACTTTCACTAGCCATCCGTCCTGTTTCATCATCACCACCACCACCATCTCAATAACCTTCACCACGACCACTACCAACACACACGCATAACAGCCAGTAGTACCAACATTACAAACACTACCCTTTGCATTAACCTCCCTCCCTGCCCTCTCTCCTAACTACAGATCTCGCGACGTAACGAAACCACGGTCCACCTCAACACGGACAGACGCTACATAAACCTGGGAACCTCAAGGGTGCTCTTCGTGCAGGTTAGCAGCGACCACACGACCCACTGGTGCTTCTGTCCCCAGGCCCATCTTTGCAGTAAGTGACAGAGAGAAAGAGAAAGAGAGAGAGAGAGAGAGAGAGAGAGAGAGAGAGAGAGAGAGAGAGAGAGAGAGAGAGAGAGAGAGAGAGAGAGAGACATACACGAGTATCTATACCACCACCACCACCACCACCAAGCCTTACTATCTCCGTTCCTTGGCTACACAGCTCTTCTTTCGCCGCTGAAGCACGGGGACAGTGACTCATCAGGGGAACGAACAGACCTCCTGGTGGCCCTGCTCGTGGTGGTGTTCCTGCTGATAGTGACCCTTTTGGCTCTCGTCGGCGTCACCTTCTACAGGAAAAACGAACTCTTTCATATCTACGCTAAGCCGAGTGAGTTTGTTTTCCTTCTCCAGTATGACACTTGATATTTGTGACAAATTAACCCGTATTTTGAAACGCTTCATACAGCACGTCCACTGTTTTCCAAAGGCTCTAGTTGAAGAACGATAGATAGATAGATATTGTATTGACCAAAAACCTGATGGAATACGTAAGATGCATAAATTCATTAATAAATGGTCCAATTATATACATAACTTCCGTTACGAAATGAAACATATATGATCAAATTAGACAGACTTAAGAACTTAACGTTAATGTAAAAAACAAACCTACTTGAAGATATATTGCTTTTCACTTGCGTTTCTGTGACTCTAGACACAGATTATATTCCTTTAGTACCAGGACGCGTTTTCATATTTGCTTTGCTTATTTTTTTAGTGAGGTTGTACAGCTTCAGAAACTTATGTGAGGGATTAAAAAAGTGAAGACTCTGGCCATTAAATTTTTGACCTTCATAGATCCCTCCTAATGTAATGTAATGTAATGTTATGTCATGCCCAAAACTCTTGGTAAAAATGCGTCCCAGTACTGAAAGGGTTAACAAGATTTCTGCTCTATTAGATGACTAAACGCTCTCAAGAACCCGGCTGACAATCTCTGTGGCCTTTAATAGACAGACGTGGTGAGAGCAAAGCGTTTCTGAATACGGGCCTAAAGATTCTAATCGCCTTTAACCATTAACACTATCATAACCATCCATTTCCTTCTCTCTTCCCCGTCACCACATAGTTGACTGTCTGCCGTACACACCACAACCACCTCCACTACCAAGACCGAACAAGGAACTAGCGCGTCATGGTCACAGCGGAGAGGGAAAGCAAGCTGAGGATGAGAAGACTAAGTTGGCTGACTGCTCCGGCTACAGCAAAGTCAGTGACACTACCACCACGGCCGCACCACCTACTCCGCTACCGGCCAACCCCACTGGTGACAGGCAGCACGAGCAGCTTAAAGAACATGAGAGTATTAATTGTCTCTATGGTTTAGTTTAACTCGCCTGGGTTAAAATCTTCACTACTGGGACGCATTATTTGCCTAAAGATTTGTGTACGATTAGACCGTTATATTGACATTAGGAAGGGTGTATAGAGGTCATAGGGTTAGTGTCCACATTCTTCACTATTTTAATCCCCACATGAGTTTCTGATGCTGTATAAAATCACCAGATAGTAACCAGAATGAATATGGAAACTCGTCATGGCACTGAAGGGGTTAAGTTCTTCAGTACCAAGACGAGTTTCCATATTCATTCTGGTTGCTATTTGGCGATTTAATACAGCTTCAGAAATAAATGTTGGTATTACAAAAGTGAAGACTGTAGCCATTAATCGTCTGACCTCCATAGAGCTTTCCTAATGCAAATAAAATCTTATACTTGTACCCAGAAATCAAGGTAAAAATGCCTTCCAGTACTGAAGGGGTTAATCATTCCACGCAAATCACCATCTGTACATATAACAAAGACCATCTACTCCTTGATATACACACATTTACGACCTTCATGGCTCATAATCACATACTGTATTATCGATGTAAATAAATTATATGTGTAATAAGTTCTGTTTTGTCATTTTCTATTCACACACGCGCCTTCCTCATCCATGGCAGTTTTTCATTCTCTATTTAGTACTGTTGTTACATTCTCCATCTCTCCCGGAATCTCTCTCTCTCATTACCTTTACATTATAGTAATTACTTAATCCTATTCACCACACTTAAGTTATTCCATCCACTGCAAGACAACGCCAACCAGCACGTCACCTTGAACACCTGGACAACACTACACACCGCGACACAGGAGAGAGAAAGAATAGTTCCTTCCCTGACATTGTTCACTACTACCAATGAAAACGAGAAAATTTGTATTATGAATTTGCAAAGAAGGACACGAATGACTTGTCTGCATTCATTAAAAGAAAGTGAAGATAAAAAAAAATTAATAATCAGATATCAAATTTACGTAGTTATTGTGTTGAATGATAAACTTTCAGCTAATTCATAAACGTAAAGATAGTGTGAAAGTAGTTCCAACTCCCTCGGCAGCCATGAAGAAGGCGACAGCAAGACGGAAAGTCACAGGGACAGACAAACTCTCCTGATATCACAAGCTGGTATCTCCTACGCATCTAACATTTAACCTTTTCTGTACTGGGAGGCATTTTTACCCCGACCTTTATGTATGATTAGACGATTTTCTTTACATTAGGAAGAGTCTATCGAGGTCAAAAGATTAATGACAAGAGTCTTCACTATTTTAATCCCCACATAAGTTCCAGAAGCTGCACAGAATTACCAAATAGTAAGCAGAATAGATATGAAAACGTGTCATGGTGCTGAAGAGGTTATATCTAATGGAACATCCGCTACTAGATGAGGGATTTTAGAAGGCGCCACGAGAGCAATGAGTCTATAGGCGGCAGCAGCGGAGGCACGGCGTGAGTCGGTGTGAACCTTCCGTACCCAGAAACGCTTTGCTCTCTCACCACGACAATTATCCAAGGCCATAGATTTGAGAAGCCGTGTTTTCAAGAGTTTCTCCAGTTACTAATGCAGAAATCTTGTCACTCTGCCTTTAGAACTTTAAAAACACGTTCAAAAACTCGTGTAAATTTAAATAAACCCTCTTGAAATAGTAGAGATGAAGCACAGAAGTCTTTGAGAATACGAGCTTGAAACTGCGAGAACGAGGGAAAGAAGACACGTAAGGAAGAAGACAAGAGCAAACGAGTCCTTTCTGACCATAAGGAGCAGCTGGCTAAGGTGAGTTACTTGCTTAACACACAAACTACAACTAAAACCAACACGTGACCGCTTTACTGAACACTGCAAATTATATATCATGCGCTCGGAGTGACATGGGGAAAGAATACAGGGAGGATATGAACTGCAGGACACACGAGAACGGGAAATGATCAGCTTGTCACGCGCAGAGGAATAAACAGTGAAGTAAACCAAGTCACGGTACCTGGAGCCTGTGTTCACTGTTTTGTCCCTCCGTCAGGTGTGTGTGTGTGTGTGTGTGTGTGTGTGTGTGTGTGTGTGTGTGTGTGTGTGTGTGTGTGTGTGTGTGTGTGTGTGTGTGTGTGTGTGTGTGTGTGTGTGTGTGTGTGTGTGTGTGTGTGTGGAGTGACGAGGAATATCCATACACAGGATGAAGAGTAGGCTTACACACACACACACACACACACACACACACACACACACACACACACACACACACACACACACACACACACACACACACACACACACACACAGCATTTGAATAAAGAGAACAAAACTGCTTAAGAGGAGTTTGGCCTTTTAACTTAATTTTCTGACCATGACGAAATAACTCAATCTTAACCCATCTACCACACACCACCACCACCACAACCAGCACTAAACAAAGCAAGAGTCTTACACAGAAGCACCTCAAAAGTTACATACAAAAAACACCAATGCACTATTACCACAAACCAAAACTAGGCCACCACCAATCGTGCTAAATAAGGACAGTATATCGCCACAACACCACTGACACGCACCACACGAAGCAACACCACCGGGCAGTCTGTGTAGGGGGAGACACAACAGTCAAGCTACATCCATACATGTGAACACTGAACTTAGAATGAGAAATGAGAAATAACTGTGTATGGCACCAGAGACAACACTAGCTGGCAGGGAGATAAATTTTACCCACCACAGCTGTTTCCGGCAGAGAGAGAGAGAGAGAGAGAGAGAGAGAGAGAGAGAGAGAGAGAGAGAGAGAGAGAGAGAGAGAGAGAGAGGACTTACAACTCTGCTTTCATCATTAGGAGTGAGTTCCGCGACTTAATTATGCATTACTGTCCGAATAATGATATAGAGAATGTGAATGAGTCGTCTTACTAATGGTTTTATTGTTATTATCATTGCTATTACTATTATTATTGTTATTATTGTCATCACTATTATCATCACCATCAGCCTAGTCATCATTATCTTCATCGCTAAAATTAACCAATATCATCATTAAAATCAACTTATAAATATTCTGGGTTTTTTTCCCACTAATCAGCGCACCTATCAATTACCCCCTGCAATACTGGGACACATTTTTACCTTTAGTTTTGGGTGTGATTAGACTATTTCATTGACAATTAGGAAGGATCGATGGATGTCAGAAGATTAATGGTCACAGTCTCCACTATTCTAATCACAACATAAGTTTTCAAGCCGTATAAAATCGTCAAATAGTAAGCACAATGAGTATGGAAATGTGTTTTGGTACTGAAGAGGTTAATTGAAGTTGTCCACCTACAATTTCCCGTGACTGGCATCCCCTCACTCAGATGTCACACAGATACCCCGGGGCGAGAAGCATGGCCGCGTCCAACAGCCGCCCACGCCACGCCCTTTGCCTGCTGCTGCTGCTGTCTGGGACTTTGCTTTCCCACGTCAACACAAGTGAGAAGCCAAACCTTTCATTGCAATAGCAAGAATGTGTGTGTGTGTGTGTGTGTGTGTGTGTGTGTGTGTGTGTGTGTGTGTGTGTGTGTGTGTGTGTTTACCTAGTTGTATTTACATAATTGTATATTACAGAGTTTTATCCAATTTTTCCTTAAATTTATGCACTTTCTACTGCTGCAATCTCTTTATTCAAGCCAGTCCAGATGTCTAGATGTTTGTGTGTGTGTGTGTGTGTGTGTGTGTGTGTGTGTGTGTGTGTGTGTGTGTGTGTGTGTGTGTGTGTGTGTGTGTGTGTTTCACTGTTTGATCTGCTGCAGTCTCTGACGAGACAGCCAGACGTTACCCTACGGAACGAGCTCAGAGCTAATTATTTCCGATCTTCGGATAGGCCTGAGACCAGGCACACACCACACACCGGGACAACAAGGTCACAACTCCTCGATTTACATCCCGTACCTACTCACTGCTAGGTAAACAGGGGCTACACGTCAAAGGAGACACACCCAAATATCTCCACCCGGCCAGGGAATTGTACCCCGGTCCCCTGGCTTGTGAAGCCAGTGCTCTAACCACTGAGCTACCGGATGTGTGTGTGTGTGTGTGTGTGTGTGTGTGTGTGTGTGTGTGTGTGTGTGTGTGTGTGTGTGTGTGTGCACGCCCGCGCTGCCATATAGAAAGCACACATAGTACAGCCTGGTCGTTTTTCTTCAGCCCTCGTAATGAAAACGTCGAATAGATCTGAGAGTGAAGTGTTTCTGCCGGACGAACAACTGGTTCACCTCCTCTTCTGGGTGGAGGAAGCGGGCGGAGCGGCGCTGTTGGGGACGGAAGGCATGGAACAAGAAGACCATTTCAAAACGGAGGGAGATGACAAAGATAAGGAAAAGGGGAAAAAGAATGGAAAGAAGAATAGGAATGTTATGGATGTGTCAGAGGAGGAGGAGGACTATGACGACCACGAGGATGACAGCAGCGCCACCATCGCCATCACCTACTTCGTCTCCGTCTTCCAGTACCAGACCATCAGCTTCAACGCGTCAGAGCGAAGCGTGTGGCTCTCGACTCTCTTCAGTTACAACGTAAGTAACACCAAGTCCTCTCCACCGTGAATGTTCCTTTTCTCCGCCACTCTCAGCATCGCACGTTTTTTTTTTTTTTTTTCCTTTTCTAAACAACCTCACAATGACACACTGTCTTGCTTCAAATTTTTTTTTTTCTCTCCAGTCCGTCACCTTCCCACTCCTCTCTCCCTCTCTCTTTTCTCTCCACCTACCCCCTCTTCCTCTCTCTTTTATCTCCACCTACCCCTTCTGCCTCTTTCTTCTCTCTCCACCTACTTCCCTCTCCCTCTCTCTTTTCTCTTCATCAACCCCCTCTCCCTCTCTCTTTTTTCTCCATGTACCCCCTCTCCCTCTCTCTTTTCTTTCCACCTACCCACTCCCCTTTCCTACTCTCTTTTTTCTCCACCAACATCCCCCCCCTCCTCCCTCTCTCTCTCTCTCTCTCTCTCTCTCTCTCTCTCTCTCTCTCTCTCTCTCTCTCTCTCTCTCCCGTTTTTCCCCGTCATTCTCTCAATGTCCCGACGTGTTTAGCCTTGAAACCCACGCCTTCATACTTTTCAACATGATCGTCTCTGGATTTGGTGGAACTGTCCGTATTCATAAACGCTTTGCTCTCTCACCACGACTATTTTCTAAGACTACAGGAATGACTAACTAGGTTTTCAAGAGTGTTTCTCCAGTTAGTAATGTAGAAATCTTGTCAATCTGCCTCTAAAATCGTAAAAACACCTTAAGAAACTTTTTTGTAATAGTGGGGATGAAGTAGAATAGTGTTTGAGAATACGAGCCAATATCACATCACAGTCTACTATTTCACACTGCAATGCAAACTACTTTCCCACTTCCCTGACTGCTTATCCCGGTGGCTAGTGTCTCCCGTCCTCCTTACCCTCTTAACTTCCCCCCAATAGCTCGTGGACATCCCAGTAGCGTCCCTGAGCTTCAACCCCGTCCCGCCCTCCTGGTGGGGACGCAGGGTGAAGGTGTGGAGTGAGCCAACTGTGTACTGGTACCTGTGCCCCTCACCAGACCAGTGCGGTGAGTAGCGTCTGATTATACCTGTCTACTCTAAAGTGGCTCTTGGGTCTCAGTCTGAATGGGCTCCTAGAGGAATGCGTTGTTGTCAGATCTTGAGGAAAACCGTAAATTGTTCATGTGATAAGTGTATTGATCGACAGAAAACAAGCATTATTCACATAAAATCAAATATATCATCAATAAGCTACAAAATGTTTTGAACCCACAAGTCATTTTAGTGTAGACAGACTATGTATATATGTTGTGAGTTTATGGTTGGGGATCAGCCTTAACTCCTTCAGTACTACGACGCACGCATATTTACCTTGAATTTTGGGTATGATTAGACTATTTCATTGACATTAGTAAGGATCTATGGAGGTCAGGCCCCATATTCACGAAACTGTCTTAGGCCGATGGCATCGTCCTTAGCAAACCAAAATGGCGGCCGTCGTGCCTAACTTGCCAGAAAACGCACTTAAAATTTTTCGTCGGCCCTAACGACGTGCTTAGCGCTAGGACTGGGGCGACCCTGTTTTAGTAGCGCTATGGACGACGGAGCTAGATGTAAACAAACAACATGGCAGCGCCACGAGAGCAACAACCACATCAGCCAGAAAGAAATTATTGTAGAAGGGACGTTTTGCATGAGCTTAATGATGCTGAACTCATCAAGAGGTACAGATTGGACCGTGAAGGTATTTTATTTGTGACCAATCTTGTGAGGGAAGCCATGTGTATAGTGAGACCAGTAGATCAAACCCGCTCACCCTAGTCTTACCTAAGTAAAGGTAACCTAACCTTACAATACCTTACTTAATCTATAAATCTGATTTGTCTACCGCCCTCCAAGTCAATGAATACTTGGGGCTATCATAGTGGGGATAGGATCACTGGTCTGCAGCTCTTACAGCAATAAACTTTAATTAAGAAACAATTAATAAAATGTTAGATATCATATTTTGATTTTACTACACATAGAAGCGGGAAGAGTTTTAATTTGTGACACATGGACATATATAAAATGTCTTCAACTTAGCTGGAATGAGGAGCTCTAGGTGCACCATGTGGTATGCTAGTTATGTAACTAATACCTAAAACTTCTCCTATAAAGTAATATTAAGTACTGTTTCTAACACATTAAAGCCTTACCTGATACAGTTGGTGGATAAGTGATGGCTAGAAAAAGGCGAAATACTCGTACACTGCTGGCTAGAAAACGCGGGAACCTCTTTGAAGAGCTTGTGTGTAGCTGCTTGGAGTGTTTGCTCGTTACCAACGGGAATACATTTAACTGCACATATTTTTCTTCGGAAATATTTACTTTTATTCTATGTTACTTACCCGATACTTGTATTATGAAATTATATAAATAAAAGACAAAGAAAATGCTAGTATAATCATGTTTTCTTCAATATCACCAATGTCGATATTTTGTAAGCAATGCGTTCTAGCGCGCGAAGTACGGTATATCAAAAGCGATCTAAGCATGACGACTTTCGACGGCCCTAAACCGTTGACCCTAAGCTAAGTACGATTTCAGACTTAACTCGCATCGGCCCAAGACAGTTTCGTGGATATGGGCCCAGAAGATTAATAGCCACAGTTAACAATATTCTAATCCCTCACATGAATTTCTGAGGCTGTACAAAATCGCTAAATGGTAAGTAGAAATAATATGGAAACGCGTCCTGGTACTCAAGTGGTAAAGATATTGATGCTGCGCTACCAGATTCATCAAGCGAGTTTAACATGAGTGGCGTGTGAAGCAGACTATCCACAAAGCAGCTGACCAACACAATGCAACAAAACATGTCCACCAAAAAGCAGATTAAGGCACTGGCCATCGAAGGACACAACCTGCTGCACTGCATTATTAACCCCTTCACTACTAAGACGCATTTTTACCATGTTTTTTAGGTACATGTAGACGAATTATTTGCATTAGGAAAGCTTTATGAAGGTCAGAAGATTAATACACAGAGTTTTCCCTATTTTAATCCCCACTTAAGTATCTGAAGCTGTATAAAATCACTAAATAGTAAGCAGAATGAATAAGAAAACACGGCATCCTACTAAAGACATTAACTTATAAAGCTTTTCAGGACGAGACAAAGCAAAAGGAAAGGAACAATAGCAAGTTGACATTTTACCAAACTTATTCAATTTCTTGGAAGGCCGCATGTTTTGTGGCTCCATGAATAACAAAGCAGCGATGACTCACTCTTAAAGATTACAGAGGATGACCTGAAAAATCCCAAGCCGTTGTCCTTGCCGTCACCAAGCTGGCCTCCACAGCTCACCCCACATCCTTCTGTTGTAGTAACATCTTCCAATGCCACGTTCGCCTGTCCTAGTGTTTGTCCCTCTCACGTCATGGTTTCGGTAGAGTCAGTTTTCGAGGAGCTGTGGATCCCCGAACGTCACTCCTGTCACTCCACTCCACTCCACTATACTCAGCACTGCTCCACCGGAAACTCTTTGTCTCACAACGTGAACCTCATGACGTTATCGATAGAAGACCATCCCACCACTTCCCTCTCATCCATTTCTTCAATCATCTCTCTCTCTCTCTCTCTCTCTCTCTCTCTCTCTCTCTCTCTCTCTCCATTGTCATTTCCTCAATACACTGTCAAAAGTCACTTCTGTATCAATAGCAAGTGAAGACTGAACACACTCCCGTCTCTCATTGCAGCTCCAGGCAAGCCACCGCATTTCCTTCACACGCCCGACGCCCACCCGATATTAGTCATCGTCTTCGGGGCAACAAGCGCGGTGCTGCTGCTCCTGTGTCTGGGTCTGGCGGCTCTCGTCCTGTACCTGAGGAGGAAGCCCAGCCCCAAACAATCACGTCACTGGCTGTCACGCGCCGACACGATCGCCGCCCACCAGTTCACTACCAGGTGCTGAGTGTGGGTGTGAGTGCAGCGCTATAGTCACACTTCAGCACTTCTCTTATTTCCTTCAGTGCCATGACACGTATCCATATTCATTGTTTCCTATTTTAAACAGCTTGAGAAACTTATATGGGGGATTAAAATAGTGAAGACTCCTAACTTCTGACCTCCACAGACCTTTCATAATGTCAATAAAATGGTCTAATCGTATACAAATCTTAAGGTGAAAATGTGTCCCAGTACTAAAGGAGTTAACCACTTGAGTGCCTTGACGCGTTCCCATATTCATTCTGTTTACCATTTGGTGATTTTATACAGCTTCAAAACACAGGTGAGGAATTTAAAAAGGGAAGAATGTGGCCATTATTTTTTTTTTTTTACCTCCAGAGACCTTTCCTAATGTCAATAAAATCGGCTAATCACACCCAAAACTCAAGATAGAAATGTCCCAGTATTGAAGGGGTTTAAATGAAGGTCATTCTATACAGTGAGGCAGGGAAGGACATATGATCGTGGCAACATCTCAGCATCACAGCGCGGCGTGTCCGTGATGAACAGCCTTACTACTGTGCCGGAGGAATAGAAAGCTTGCTAAAAGTCCTACAATAAATTTATATTCCATATGATCCGTGCAAGTGACGTTCCTCCGAGCTCTACCAAATGGACTTTCCCAATCACATGTTCCCTAACCTCTCCCCATCGCTCTCTTTCCCGTTGCTTGCCTGTCTATACTCTCTGCTCACCTGAAAACCCTTCCCTTCCACCGTGACCCTTCCACACCCCCCGCGACCCTCACCGCTTACACTCCTCTCTCAATCCATCATCCGTCTGTCCCTTTCATTGCCGAAGAGAAAAGTGCTCACCATTTTATACCTCGATGGGTGCCAGAGAATACAATGCGGTCATGAAAGCTTGGCGTGACCTCTTCTTCACCCAGGCGTCACTCCTCAGTCCCCCACAGTCTCCAGTATTCCCTGAGCTGTCGCGGGAGGCACACATGGCGCCTCCTTGCAGTGCTTCTGGTGTCGGTAATGCTCCCTCAACATTATTCTCAGAAACGCTGATTTTATGTCGCCTCAAAGCTGTCCCTCACAAACTGTACCTCTCAAGTGTACTCTCACCCACTCCCTAGCCTGTGACATTTATTACACACACACACACACTCTCTCTCTCTCTCTCTCTCTCTCTCTCTCTCTCTCTCTCTCTCTCTCTCTCTCAATAGGCCTAGGCAATCTAATACATTTTTAATCTACTAGACGCTGTTATATATGATAGGGCTAATAAATGTATCAGTATCAATCTCTCTCTCTCTCTCTCTCTCTCTCTCTCTCTCTCTCTCTCTCTCTCTCTCTCTCTCTCTGCATGCACTCACCACCCGCTCTCCTCGTCTTTCCCTACGTGCTGGAGTGTGCGAGTGTGTGAGGAAACGCCCTCCACTGATCCCCGCGGCGCCGCCCATGCTTTGCGGCCCTCGTCCCTGAGCCCTGGGTCCGTATTCACAAACGCTTTGTTCTCTCACCACAATTTTTAAAGGCCACAGAGACAATTAGCCAAGATCTAAACGTAATTTATCCTGTTATTAATGCAGAAACCTTGTTAACATGGCACTAGAATTACAGAAACACCCTTAAAAATCCGTGTCACTTCAACTAGAACTCTTTAAAAATAGTGGAGGTGAGGCGTAGAAGTGTTTCAGAATACGAGCCTTGAGCCCTGAGCCCTGAGCCAACGGGACGAGTGTTGTGGCGACCAGCCCGTCACACCGCCGTTTCCAAAGACAAGAGGATCCGAGCGCCATACGAGAACTTGGCAAACAGCGCGGCAGGCTCAAGATTATGTGAAGCCTCTGGAGAAGGAGACGTAAAGAGAGCGAAGAGAAGGGACGACGTGAGGAAAAACAGAGAGAGAGAGAGAGAGAGAGAGAGAGAGAGAGAGAGAGAGAGAGAGAGAGAGAGAGAGAGAGAGAGCATCAACCACTCCTAGCTGATCTGTTTACCACCACCTTCATGATCTTTCCACATAATAGCGTCGCACAGCTGAATCTTACCATTACACGGTACAAACCATTAATATTTTCACTATAACAGGCTCTGATTCCCCATTATGATAACAAAAAGTGTCGAATATAACACTGTGACTGACTAATAAACTGTAATCCTTCTCATTTTCTTATTGCTACCCTTCCAGATTTCATTGACAGCAGTTAAGTTTGTCACTCACTACTACTATATTGAAAACCATTGAGAGTTCGATATATACAGGTCACCCATTTAACAGATTTTCTAACGGGGTGGTTTTATAGAAAACGTATTATTGTATGGCGAACTACTATAATATTAGAGAGAGAGAGAGAGAGAGAGAGAGAGAGAGAGAGAGAGAGAGAGAGAGAGAGAGAGAGAGAGAGAGAGAGAGAGAGAGAGAGAGAGAGAGAGAGAGAGAGAGAGGAAAAATAAAGATAGGAGTAAAAAAAGGATCTGTGCCCTAAAGGCGGTGTCACACGAGCACTTTTTCCGTCTACTTTTTCCGCCGTTTTTCAGAAAATCGACAATATTTTGGCTGCGGCCTGTCACACACAAACGGTGTTTCGTCGTCACTTTCCGTCGTCACTTCCCGCCAACACAATGTAAACACAAACATGGAGGCCACGCTGCGGCAAAGATACGCTGCTCTGAACATAATACTGTGTATTACGAAACTTAGACGAGCTAAACAAGCCAAAAAGCGTGCATGGATGCGTTCATGGTTAGTGGTAGAACCAATGCACGTAGAAACAGATTGAGGAGACGCGGCAAGTCTTGTGGTCTTCGTCTCGGTATGTAAACAAAGGCGGAAAATTTGCAGACGGAAACGATCCCTATCGTCTGACAAATTCAAGCGATAAGTTCATGCGGAATGTTGAAAACTAGACGGAAATCGCATTAATCGACGGAAAAGTGCTAGTGTGACACCGCCTTAAGCATCACAACCTCATGCTCGCGTATTAGTGACACTCAGCGCGATACACCATCTCAAGCCCCACGGCAAGAAATAACAATTCACTCATGAGATAACAATAACTGCTACTTACTTCTTAACTTCGCTTTTTTTAAAACATCTCATTACAGGGAATGTGTGATAAAATTTCAGCAAACTAGCATAATAAAACAAATGTAATTAAAACTATCCAAACAAAACAAAACAAGCTTAAGCAAACTAACCTGGCCAAGCTTTCCCTCCCAATCTAATCTCATGGGTGGCTGGCTGGCTGTCCCTTCATTGTCTTCACTACCAAGGCCAATGTTGTATCAAGCTTCCTTACTTGTTGCATCACGGGTATTGTTGTACATAGCCACGTTGACCTTTGCCGCATCCTTTGCCAGGTTTCAGTCTGAGTTCTTGCAGAGGGAGGATCGCTTTAAAATGTTTTTCCGCCGCCATGTTTGACATTTGTCTTGTTTTGAATATTTTCTCGACATTACACTTAAGTTGTATTTATTTGTTACCTTCTTTGTAAAAGTTTAGGTTTCCTCACAAAAAAAAAAAATACATATTGTTTCCACCAGAAATTGTTCACTTTTCGTGTGATTTGTGAGGAAAAATTACTGTTTTATCTACACGTACAGCTGCCATGTTTAGCGCCACCCTGCCATGCTTCACAGGTGTCTGACGCACTCTGAGACAACCTCCTAATCCCGAGTCTTTACCAGGACGCGACCTTCCACTCAGACGCGATCTTAAGACTACTCCTAACTCTTTATAAGTAGCCCCAATATGTCAGTCCACATCTTCAACCCTATCTAAGGATTGGCCACAAGCTGAGATATCTGCCTTAATGACCATTGTGCAGTCCATAAGCATTAAGCCCAAGCCTCTCCCTTTACAGTCCGCACTGCCACAGACTCACGGATGCCACCCAACCATCGGCCACAAAGCAGCGCAACTTTCTCGCCCACTCGTCACCTACAGATAAACCTAACACAAGATAAACCTAACACCACCTTCAATTTATCGCTGAGATAATGACACCGAATATGTTTAGACTGTACTGAACAATTCTGACAAAACTGCCGGCCATGCCACACACTTTCCATAATGTGGAGCGGCCGTGATGTTTCTCCGCCATTGTATCTGTCGCCCCGCCACCTCTGATGAATGTCACACCACAGCTAAACAACGCCTCGCCACTAGTAATATTCATAGACTCGTGTAACACCAAACATAACACCCATTACAGGATTATGTCGGTCAAGTATACTAAAGAAGACACTCACACAAACACCACGCCTGGAAAACACTCTACTAGTGACAAAAACAGGTTAGCGGATCGTGAAAACACTTTCTAAGACTTACCAAACAAATAGATAAAAAATAAACAGCTGTGCCATTAGTAAGGCAGGAGGAGCTATGCAAATGTACCACAGAAAACTTATACCGTACCTTCAACGCCAGTGGCGCAGCAGATGCCCGGCGACGTTCTCAAAGGTGGCGCTCTATGGATGGCGTCACTGTGGGCACTGAAAAAGTTAAGCCCGCATTCAAAAGCACCTTCCGCTCTCTCTACAGCAATTTTCTAAAGCCACAGACACAACTATTTGGGTTTTAAAGACAGTTTCTCCTCTCAATAAACCAGAATTCTTGCTACTCCATCACCAGAACCATAAAAGTACTTTTAAAAACACGAGTATCTTCATCCGGGGCCTTCAGAAAGCAGTGGTGGTGAGAGAGCTAAGCGTTTATTAATCCTGGACATTACCATCGTTTCCATTTCTTCTCACACCACACTGGGATGACTATGCATGTTCACGGTAAACTTGCTGTAGAGTTACGACATGGCAAATCACGATATCAGCTGACCGAACACAACCATCACACTCACGCATTCCACACCCAGAGGCGCCAGCCATGACACTGAAGAGAAGATCAGAAGGAAGATGCGATGGCCTTGTCTTGGCAACCTTGTGCGTGGTTCCACATTACTATATTCTGAGTCTTAGTGGCTTTAATTATCATCATTTAAATTTCCTGATGAGATAGTGCAAGGTGGTCGTTTAGGAGAAAGTCACCCAGTTATTTATGAATTTGTGACAGGTTCTAGGGAAGATAAGTGTTCTTCATTCCTAAGTGAGCAGAGGCACAGAGGAGGTACGTGTCTAATAGTCGCACCTGCTTCGCCATCATAGTGAATCGTAAGTAGCTCATGTTCGAAGTTTCTAACAACAGTGCGTCGGGAGAAGAGTGACGCTTCCCTCTCTAGATATCACATCCCTGCCTCCTCTTACTCTTACTCCTCCTCCTCCTCCTCCTTCTGCTACTACTAGTACCACTACTACTACTACTACTACTACTACTACTACTACTACTACTACTACTACAATTACATCGTTGAATGCAGTAGCTTTTATTAGCACAAATCATGGCGTTAAGATTTTCTCTCTCTCTTTCTACTGAAATCCGAGAAATATTGCACAGCTCTTGTCTCGAAGCAGTAAAATAGTGAAGCATTGAAGCAGGAGGGTCCACGAACGGGAAGATGCTGATCCTCACCACGTCTCTGGATGCCTATAGGAAACAGGCTGTATATAATTCTCTCAGTGTTTTATATTTTATTAAGCACAGTCAAAGCATCGCCATTGGCACCATGGATGTAAACAGCTAGTAAATATTTCGTATTTACGTATATTTATCTATGATTCTCTCTCTCTCTCTCTCTCTCTCTCTCTCTCTCTCTCTCTCTCTCTCTCTCTCTCTCTCTCGTCTCTTATCGTGAACACACACACACACACACACACACACACACACACACACACACATAATCTTTATCCATGTCAAGCCCAAACACAAACACGAGGATACACAACTTTAGATTTGGATACATATTCTCTGAGAAAAAAAAATGTGTTTGTCGTACACACACACACACACACACACACACACACACACACACACACACACACACACATTTACACTTACTGAGTAACCAACAGTATCCATATTTTATCATCAAAAGGATATAACAAGAAACCTACGTGTGTGTGTGTGTGTGTGTGTGTGTGTGTGTGTGTGTAGGTTAGTCGATGGCAAACAGACAGCTATAAACACATCATCTCGCTCAGAAAGACGTGCTTGTTTGCTTGTTTGAGTCAAATTCTATGTATATATTTTTTACTCGCAGAGGATTAACGAGTTGTAGTCACTGTGTGTGTGTGTGTGTGTGTGTGTGTGTGTGTGTGTGTTCTTGCTGTAACTACATGGGATTTGTGAGTTACTTGTGCACATGTCATTTGCATGTTGATTATCACCATTTGAAATCAAAACTGTGCCTCGAATATCAGGTGTTTGTTAATTTAGTTGTCTGGTAAACGGATGTACGCACACACGAACAGTACGAACCTGTGGACGTTTGTTATTTGTAGACATGTGTGTGTGTGTGTGTGTGTGTGTTTGTGTGTGTGCGTATGTGCGTGTGTGTGTATGTGCGTGTGTGTGTGTATGTGTGTGTGATTCACTGTTTGATCTGCTGCAGTCTCTGACGAGACAGCCAGACGTTACCCTACGGAACGAGTTCAGAGCTCATTATTTCCGATCTTCGGATAGGCCTGAGACCAGGCACACACCACACACCGGGACAACAAGGTCACAACTCCTCGATTTACATCCCGTACCTACTCACTGCTAGGTGAACAGGGGCTACACGTGAAAAGAGACACACCCAATTATCTCCGGCCGGGGAATCGAACCCCGGTCCTCTGGTTTGTGAAGCCAGCGCTCTAACCACTGAGCTACCGGGCCGTGTGTGTGTGTGTGTGTGTGTGTGTGTGTGTGTGTGTCCACTTTGTACTTTGATGTGTGGTTACTGTAGTGTGTGACCGTGAGTAATCGTGTCATCGCGTTCACCAACTCTCAACTCAACATAACACAACACAAATTGATTAAATATTCTTGTTTCAAGGTATGTTGGCAGCCCTGGCCTCCCCCAAGCCAGGGGTGCCAACACAAGCCATAGCTGGAGCCCTGCACGGGCAATGCGTCCCCCGTCCCCGAGACACGCAGAATACGGGACTGCGTGGACACACGACACAGTGCCTTGCCTCGTGGAACATAAAGGCTTTCTTCACAAGAGACAAAACAAGAATAAGTGGCGTCATCAGATAGACAGACAAACATCATCAGCGTCATGGACAACTAGAATACAATCGGTCATGCAGGTGTCCTGTCCTGTCATGGCAGCATTATGGAGCTTCAGAGCCGCATCAGGCTAGGCTAGGATCTGGTACCGCCACGTGTACCTCATGCCTAGCGATCACAAATACAATATTGTGAGTGATAACAGCACGTACAGTAACGCCGGAAGTCCGTTGCTTCGCCTCCACTACGGCAAACACCATAAACCACACGTGCCACCCCCAACACTCCCAACACACCCTGCCCTACTGACGCTCACATCTGTGTAGGTTTCAAGTGAATCGTCATTGTTATTCTGGAAACAACAGACACGCACCACCGGATTAACATAGGCGCTGATCACGCCACAGAAGTCAATCACGTGCGCATTTCTGACGTCAAAAGTACACAGACAAGCCATGAAGACGTCACAAGTGCAGACAGATGCCGGGCCACCCACCAACCAAGCGCTGTGTGACCGCGGCTGTGACATCACCAAAGCAGTTACCTTGATCCACAACAACACGTGTTAATACCTGGAAGGCACACTGGACACTTGAGGCGCATCAGAAGCAAAGGTAATACATGACAATAATTCTGAAACCACCTGGAAGAGAGGCGCTGAGTTTCCCGCTGACATCTCCAAACATATTTCTGCAAGCGGTTTACACTCGCTATACTGTCGCCTTCAACCATATTTCCGTGACTCATTGAAAGTGCCGAAAGAGCCTCAGTATGACACAGCACACTGATAATGTACCGCGAAAACTCCTGATGCACTATAATGAGTGAACTTGACATGAAATTATTACCTTCCTTGTCATTCTTTTAATTTGTTTGGAAACCTTCAACGTGAGGACTTCAGGACGTCAGGTAAGAAAAAAAGTAATGTTTATCTCTTGTACCTGCATCGCGAAGCTCAGAATGGTAGTCTTTGTCATTCAACAAGGCCATGTCGATGAATATACACAGGTCAAAGTAAGTGTCTTTCATCCATGGCTATCAGTGACATCCTCGCTGAAAGAACATGATTGAAAACACGTTAAAATATGTACCGATCAAATCTATACCATTAAATTTGTAAGGTTTGTAATGTCTATACACAAAACAAAAACCTCTTATGGTAGAAAGATTATAAGGAAAAGCTGAGGAAGTTACAGACTTTAGGAAAAATCACTTCAGTGCATTTTCTTTATCCAGTTCCTCCTCCTCGTCCTTCACGGTGGTTCAGGTGAGTGAGTGTCCCAGGTGACGGCAAGGTGGCGGGCCGCGGCATTCCTACACTGGAAGGCTATGAGTGCCATCCAGAGTGTTCGAAGTAGTGCCTCGTCGCCTGGTGTATCAAGTGACCTGAAGGATCACCATCACAACTGACTCTTAACCTTATCTTCGCTATATCATTGTGGACTGAGCCAAGACCTCTATCCTCACGAGCGTCAGCACTGCCAGGGTGAGTAGTACGCTTCACTGATGGCTGAACTAATACTCAGCAATGGAAGAGTAACTAAGGAAGGGAAGCAGCGCCTCATACTAAGGTGCTGCACCCGTTGGTCTGTGTGGCAGAGGCGGCGTCGATGGAGGTGGTTGTGGTGGTGGTTGCAGTGGTGCTGGTGGTGGTGGTAGTCTCCGCTGGCTTAGTGGTGGTCATGGCGGTGGTGGTGGTAGTGGTGGCAGCAGTGGCGCCTCCGTTGGTGAGATTATTAATGATGCACTGGCGGTAGAGAAGCCTTGGTTTGGTGGAAGAGGTGGAGCGACGCTTGGTGGTGGCGGCGGTGGTGGCGGCGGTGGGGCTGCTGGAGGCGTGGTGGTACAGCAGGGATGAGGTGGCCACGCACCGCCTCTTCTCCGAGGGCGTGGCAGCCAACACTGTCCTGGCGCTGTGGCTATCTAGTGGGATCTGCCGGAGAGAGAGAGAGAGAGAGAGAGAGAGAGAGAGAGAGAGAGAGAGAGAGAGAGAGAGAGACTAATATTAAAGACACGCTGCGCTTCACCAGTGCTTCAAGTTTCATACTTTTACAATGAACAGAACACAACACATCACTCTAGAAGTTTAGATCGCGCGCACACACACACACATAGACACACACACACTCTCTCTCTCTCTCTCTCTCTCTCTCTCTGTGTGTGTGTGTGTGTGTGTGTGTGTGTGTGTGTGTGTGTGTGTGTGTAATGATAGGGTGTATGTCCTTCGTGATACGCGTACGTGTCAGATGGTGGACACACTTGCCAACCCCGGCACCGCTATGTTGTTTTATTGTGTACCTTCACGTCGTAAATCCTGCTATCGCTGTAACACATGTGACGCTCGAACACCTGCGAGTCACATTACAACACCTTTGTTGCATCATTACTTCAAAACTGTTCGTGTTCCCAGCATCACAGTGAACATAATAGCGGAAATTGGAGTATACCTTGCAGCTTATCCTTGCTTTGAACTGCCCTTATAAATAAAATGGTAATAATAATGATAGCAATAATGATAGTAATGATAATAACACAGGTATCGGAATTAGCAAGCCTCACATTACAATCTACTACATATAATGCCTGTCGTCTTTGCAATAACTCAGTAACACCGCCTGGATATTTGAGAAGCTTCTGTGTCACACAGTGAATAGTGATAATACGAATAATGATAATAATAGCAACAGAGGCATCAGTGTTACCAAGATATACATTACAATCTGCTACATATGATGCCTGCCTTTCTTCAATACTCACTAACACTACCTGCATATTTGAAAAGCTTCTGTGTCTAACTAAGTCGGCCCTTTGTTATTCTACGTTACCGTTGACCCTCTGGTAAACTCTGGAACTCCCTGCCTGCATCTGTATTTCCATCTTCCTACGACTTGACTTCTTTTAAGAGGGAAGTTTGAAGACATTTGTCCCAGACTCTTGGCTAACTCTATTAATCTTTTAGGTGTCTGGCAATCAAGTAATTCTTTGTTACCCTTGGCCGGGTTCTCATCTTGCATAAAATAAAAGCTTTCCCTTCTTACATAGAAAAAAACACACAATGATCACGTCTCGCACCTGGACAAGCACTGACTTCCTACGCGTCTCGGCAGATCCAGAGGAACTTGAGTAGACGGAAAACTCAGAAGACGCCTTGGACTCGAGAGAGCAAGGGTTGGGGGTCTTGACGGACGTGAAGGACTTGCAGTTGGTCTCCAGGCGAAGCGGTGAGCAGCAGGAGTGGGATACCAATATGGCCTGCCGAGGGAGAACATGTTAGCGGGAAGGTGAAGAGAATACTGACGAAGATTATACAATGAAAGGAATCGAGGTGGTAAAAATATTAGGGAGAGCAGGAATCACGTGACTTGAAGATAATAAGGAGAATAAAACTGAGATTGGAAAGAAAAAAATAGGAGAGGAAAGGAGAAGTATGTGCTTTGACTAACATTACGAGGTGTGAAAGATGATATTTCCTTAATTGATATCCAACAGAAAACAAAAACAAAAACATATGGAGAGGGAAAGAAAACACAGATCACTAGAACACATATAGTTGAAACGGTGCAGAGAAACCAAAAAAAAAAAAGAAAACAAGAGACCACACCACATTACACTAACAGACGAAATGGTACAAACAAACAAAAAAGAGAAAACAGACCGCACCTCACTACGCTGATAGATAAAACGGTACAGAGAAACTGCAAAAAAAACACACCACAGTACAATAACAGACAAACGGTACAGAGAAACTGCAAAAACACACCACACCACAATAACAGACAAACGGTACAGACAAGCCCCCAAAAAACACACCACACCACAACAACAGACAAAACGGTACATAGGAATTCCCTTAAAAAAACACACAACACACACTACATTAACAAACAAAACAACAGAAAAACAAGACCAGACGGTAATAACAATACAAGACAGCTCTCCTCTTGTCCCTCACCTTGAATCCCGCACGGAACTTGTCGTTGAAGAAGGCGTAGAGAATAGGGTTGATGCAGGAATTGGACGCCCCGAGCCACTGTGCAATCGGGGCCAAGATATGTATGAAGTTATTCTCCATATCCGTGAGAGCGACGCCCAGCTGTGTGTCGAGGGAAGGAGAGGGAGAGTGCGAGGGAGGAATGCATGAGAAGAAGCGATGTGTACGTTTCAAATCTGGCGACGTAAGGGTTGTTAAATTAGAGGAAATAGATAACAGGGATACTGATAAGGAGGAAGGGAATGTAAGGAAGGTGAATAAAAGGTGGGAAAAGAAAAAGATTATAATAAAAAGAACAAAAAATAAAAAGAAAGACGAGTAAATAAGAGGCAAGATACAAACGAGAGAGAGAGAGAGAGAGAGAGAGAGAGAGAGAGAGAGAGAGAGAAATGTCATAGTAGTCAGAGAAAAGAGATGTATTCTGGGTCCGTGGGGAGGTATCTGCACACACACTTTATCTCTCTCTCTCTCTCTCTCTCTCTCTCTCTCTCTCTCTCTCTCTCTCTCTCTCTCTCTCTGCCGTACCTTGAGCCTGGCGAAGATGACGTAGAGTGGCAGCCAGGAGAGAGCAAAGAGGATGACCACAACCAGCAACATCTTGATCACTTTAATCTTGGAACGGTGCATCATCATCGCCACGCCCACGTCCTGCCTCTCCCCGGGAAGCTTGCGCCGCCACACCTGCCGGAAGCCACACCTGTCATCTTACCTATAGCGGGCCCTGACACCTCGCTCCTCGCCCTCTCCTTGCTTTGCTTCGTCCCTTAAGTGGAAGGCTCATACCCATGTCACTCTGATTATAGCTGGTGGTGGTGGTGGTCTCTGTGTTTGTGTGTGTGTGTGTGTGTGTGTGTGTGTGTGTGTGTGTGTGTGTTTCCTTGAGTTAGGAGGAGTAGTAGTTGTTGTTGTAGTAGTAGTCGTTGATGTATAAAAGTAGTAGTAGTAGTAGTAGTAGTAGTAGTAGTAGTAGTAGCAGTGGTGGTGGTGATGGTAGTAATAGTGGTTGTGGTAGTGGTATTGATAGTGGTAATGGTAGTGGCGATAGTATCATTATTATTATTATTAATAGTAGTAGTAGCAGTAGTAGTAGTAGTAGTAGTAGTAGTAGTAGTAGTAGTAGTAGTAGTAGTAGTAGTAGTAGTAGTAGTAGTAGCAGTAGTAGCAATAGTATTATTATTATTATTATTATTATTATTATTATTATTATTATATTAGTTAGTAGTAGTAGTAGTAGTAGTAGTAGTAGTAGTAGTAGTAGTAGTAGTAGTAGTAGTAGAAGCAGTAGTAGTAGCAGTAGTAGTAGAGTGATGTCACCACCAGATAAATCTTCCTTTTAAAAATCTTGCTAGTAATCTTAATAATTTTGAGACATTACTACACTTTACAATACAATAAGAAGTAAAAGTGTAAGAGGAAAAACAAACTTATCATCACTACCATTATCATCATTATTATTACTACCATCATTATCATCACAATCATCATCATTAATATTACCATCATCACCATTATTATTACTACTGTCATCCTCACCTTGCGCCAAATGAGGATGTAGCAAATAGAGATGACAGTGAGGGGCAGCAGGTAACACATCACCAGGTTAGCCAGCACGAAGTACAAATTACCGCTCTGCTCATCTGGCCACCTGTCCGTGCACACCTGTGAGGAAACACTTGTATCACTGTTCATTTTTCATTCCTTCATTCCTTCCGCACCGTGCGTCCTTCCTACCTTCCTCTCTTCCTCTCTTACATCTATACATAAATACATACATACATATCTATAGTACGTACATGCAAACTAACACACAAACACATTCTCTCTCTCTCTCTCTCTCTCTCTCTCTCTCTCTCTCTCTCTCTCTCTCTCTCTCTCTCTCTCTCTCTCTCTCTCTCTCTCTCTCTCTCTCTCTCAGCACGCCTGTACAAACGAAAAGGAAAACTATATTATATTATGTCTAAATATAAGAGCATGTAATATTTTTCCATGTAACAGAGGCCATAGGAGAAAAACATTAATAATCAGAAGAGAGAGAGAGAGAGAGAGAGAGAGAGAGAGAGAGAGAGAGAGAGAGAGAGAGAGAGAAACCACATCGTAAAACAGGATGAAGGTAACACGAAAGTAAAGACAGAAGGAAAAACAAGAGTGACGAGGGACGAAAGAATGAAGAAAGTTGACGAAAAATGGAAGAACATGGATGAGAAACCACGTAGGAGATTAAAACAAGACAGAGCAATGAGTGAAGGGCTCTGGAGAACGTACGAAAGGGTCAAATCTGTACCAATGTTTCCCATAACTCAATTACAACAGCGTGTTCTTTTTTTCTTCCAGGACTACATACGCTCCGGAAAGGTAAACAAGCGCTCAGTGGGGAGACGAAAACACTTCCACGGGGTAACTTTTGCAATGTATCGATATATATTTTTACAAGGCAACCTCCCAAAAAAAGCTATTCACTCTTCGCTTTCACCTTAACTTCAGTCTAACCCTATTTGTTCCTTCCCACGAGTTTCCTTTCCACCGCTTCGCCTTCACTTTCTTCCATTGCCTCTTATTTTCATTTTTTTTCTCCATTTTCTTCACTTTTTTCATCCATTGCTTAAAATTTTCATCTTTTTCTTCTCCCTTTTCTTCCTTTTTATTGTTTATTTCTTTATTTCCTCCCTTTATTGCTTTCCATATTCATTGTTTCTTCTTTTTCCTTCCTTTCTTGTTTATTTTTTTCATTTCCTCCATTCATTGCTTTCCTTTGTTCATTTCATTTTTCGTCTTTACTTTCATTGTTTCTCCTTCCTTCTCTTCCTTCTATTTTCATCTCTCTTCCTTTCCTTTCTTCTTTTGTTTCTTTCCTTCGTCAATTTTCTTTTTATTTTTCTTCTATTTTGTTTTTCTTGTTGTCTTCTTTTTTCTTCCGTGTTTCCTTCCTCCTTCTCTTCATCCTGTACATTTTCCTTGTCTTTTTCTTTCCTTCTTTTCTTTCTTCCCTCCTTCCTTCTTTCTTCTTCTCCTTATTCTACATACATTTTTTCTTCTTTTTCTTCCTGTTTTGCTGATTTTCTCTTCTTATATATTTTACCTTCCTTTCTTCCTTCCTTCCTTTCTTCCTGTCTTCCTTCCTTCCACGCATCATTCTTTCCTTCTCTCTTTCTTTTCTTCCTTCCTTTTTTCCTTTTTTTTCTTTTTTTCCTTCTTTCCTTCCTTCCCTCCTTCTTTCTTTCCTTTCTTCCTTCCTTCCTTTCTTCCATCCTTCCTTGCTTCTTTCCTTCGTTTTCCTTCCTTATTCCATCCTTCCTTCCTTCTTTCCTTCTTTGTTTTCCTCCTTTCCTTCCTTCCTTCCTTCCTTCCTTTCTTCCACGCATCCTTCTTTCCTTCCTTCCTTCCTCTTTCCTTCTTCTTTCCTTCCCTCTTTCCCTCCTTCTTTCCTCCATCAGTGTCTAGATATTTCACTGCTCACAAAATTTAACTTAATGCGAAATGAGATTCTTCATTGACCTTATAACTGCGGAAATCATTTATATAGATGTCTCTCTCTCTCTCTCTCTCTCTCTCTCTCTCTCTCTCTCTCTGATATGAAGAAAGGAAGCAAAGGAGGAAGGAACGTATAAGAGTGAGCACTAAGAGATGAACCTCCTTATCTTATGCATTTATCCTTTTATCAGTTTGTCCAAGTACTCTTATTTGTGGTTCCTCCAGACGTCTCTTATCACGTGTCTCGTTCAGGGAGGATGGTCGTCTTTTGTTAACTCCCGTAACGAGCCTGGTATAAGTTTGATCAGAGAGAGAGAGAGAGAGAGAGGAGGAGAGAGAGCACATCCCCCAAACACACACAATATCACTCCACAGAGACACACAGAAAACAGACACTTAAATACTATCACAAGCACGGATGAAACTCTAAAAACTAACTCACCACTTTCTAAAATACATCAGGTTTTAATGTAGCGTCGTTAAAAAGCATTATTATTTCACACCATTGTTATCTCTACCGTCAAGTGGCGCCAGAATTTAGTGACAGTTAGTTATACCAATGTTTTAACTTCACCCTTCAGTTAATATGCAGGGGTGAACAAATAACTCCACTTCATTCATTGACTTCGTTCAAGAGGGAGGGTGCAACACATTTGTTCCTGTCCTTTGGCTAAGTAACCGGCTGTGTAAGGAAGGAGACTGGCGACTGAATGGGCATTATTTTTATCTTTATTTTTTTTGTCCTCCCTTCTTACATAAAAAAAAAACTTCTTATCTTATATTCTTTCTATACTGAACCAGGAAACTTTCACACAGATCGTATTAGTGAATCTGAGAGACCTATGAGTGAATAAAGCAACACAAGGAGGCCCAAATATGCCCCTCAGTGTTCTTTCTCGCTGTGTGTTGCCTCAATGAAACACTAGTTAGCCCACACAAGGCAACACAAACATCCTCTCCATTGTCTCTCCATTGTCGCTCTGTGTTGCCTCAGTGATCGCTATGGTATCTCGTATTTTGTACCACTTCTGTGCTTCACCTCCACTATTTCAAAAGGCTTTATTTACATTGGCACGAGTATTTTTAAGGTGTTTCTACGTTTCTAGAGGCAGAGTGACAAGATCATTACATTATTAACTGGAGGAACACTCTTGAAAACCCCGTTAGTCATTTCGGTGGCCTTGGATAACACTCGTAATGAGAAAGAGAAAAGCATTTCTGAATACGGGCCTGTATAGAGTGTGTTACCTTAATGAACGTTATGGTACAGGTACACTAGTTAGCTCAGAGCAGCGTCCCACGTCCACACTGAAGGCACTACCATTAATAGCCTAAGGTTCGTCATTTCCACGGCACTATAATTTCAGTGATCACCAACTTTCTCCATAACAGTTAATGAGGCAACTTTAGTGGGACTTAGAGGATCAGTCACCGATGTTTTCCAGCCTCAAATTAATGACACTGGACAGAGGCAGGTTAATGTATGTACGGGACGCGACTAACGACCTGATGGATTAAAAAACGGTAAGGACTTTTCCCTTTTTTTTCTATGGTAAATTACATGGTGATATTTATTTCTCTGAGTGGTTTGCATGCTGGGAGAAAGAAACCGTCCCGAGAAAAATGTTTATTGCAGCCACTGGAGAGAGAGAGAGAGAGAGAGAGAGAGAGAGAGAGAGAGAGAGAGACCAAAACCCTAAGCTGCGAGGACACAAGTTTCGCGAGTGAGAGAAAAATGATGCAGCCAAGTGGGGAGAAAAAGATTCGTGTTATCAAGGAAAGGCGAGGGATACTGACAGCGGGGCGGGGTGAGGCGGGGTGGGGCGAGGCGGGGTGAGGCGGGGCGGAGCGAGGCGGGGCACAGGTGTTATTGATGCCCTGCCTTCCTTCCTTCCTGCCGCTGCCACTTCAAGCTACTTTGGTGGAAACTTGAATGCATACGATTGGTAATATTTAGGTCATCGATTCATCTCTCTCTCTCTCTCTCTCTCTCTCTCTCTCTCTCTCTCTCTCTCTCTCTCTCTCTCTCTCTTAATCAACTTTTCGTTACGGCGGGAGCAGGAAAGAGTGAGAAAGAAAACGGAAAATTTACTGTCATACGTGAGACTCATTCCCTCCTGAGACACATGAAAAGGAACAAAGTGAAGTTAGCATGGTACATTTGATCACTTCGGCGCCACAGTCCTTTCGGTGCACCAAGCTACTAAAACCAATACACAAAAACATACACCATGACACAAACTTTCCTTTCACGGCAGGCATAAACAGATAGACAGAGAAAGAGAGAGAGAAATTAAGGAGTATTTCGTTCATACAATTCTTTTAGACAGTGTAGAATCGTTAAACAAAAAAAAAATGAAAAGAAAAACCTGCCCATTGACCCAGGGGTATACTCACGCTCAGGTCGGTCTTGGGTATAGGCTCCAGGGTGAAGTAAATAGCCCAGGGGAGTGTGATGGTGAGGGAGAACACCCAGATGACGAGGATGATGCTGCGGCAGGTGCGGGAGGTGATCTGGCAGCGCATCGGGTAGCAGATGGCCAGGGCACGGTCCACGGAGATGGCCACCAGTGTGTTGATTGAGGCGGACACGCTGACGCCTTGCAAATACGACATGGCCTTGCACACGAAGAGGCCGAGCACCCAGGCTGTGGAGGAGAGTAGGGTCAGTAGGGTAAGCAGGGTCAGGCAAGGTTAGGCAAGGTCAGGCAGGGTCAGGCAGAGTCAGGCAGGGTCAGGCAGGGTCAGGCAGGGTCAGTTGTGCCACGGGAAGTTGTGTTGGTAGAGTGTTAACCCCTTCAGTACTGAGATGCATTTTTACTCAGAGTTTTGAGTGTGATTAAACGATTTTACCTACATTAGGAAGGGTCTATGAAGGTAAGAAATTTAATGGCAAGAGTCTTCACTATTTCAATCCCCTACATAAGTTTCTGAAGCTGCACAAAAATGGCAAATAGTAAGCAGAATGAATATGGAAACGTGTCATGGTACTGAAGGGGTTAAGTGGAATCACTAGACTCTATTAGCATACTGTACATTGCAAGGAGTGATGGTTACGTTCTTTGAGGGTCGAAAGAAGAGCATAGGTGTCCGCCACTGAAGGAAATACGGTGATATAACTGTGCCCTTGAATAAGAATTAGAAGATGTTTTTAAGAGGGATAAAGAGCGTCTGTAGTAGTCTAAGTCTTGATGAGGCACTTTGTTTCTGTGTAAAGAATATGATGTTGAGTATATGTGTTGAATTAGAATGTGAAAGTTAAATGGACAAGTACCATGACATTTTTCCATATTTATTTTGCTTACTATTTGGTAATTTCATACAGCTTCTGACACTTATGTGGACATTACAATAGTGAAGACTCTGGCCATTAAGCTTTTGACCTCCATAGACTCTTCCTAATGTAAATAAAAATCGTCTAATCACACCCAAAACTCAAGATAAAAATGCATCCCAGTACTGAAGAGGTTAAAGGTAAAAGGTATTAAGTATACAAGAACTATGTACATGCTACTGAAGCCAAGGCACTCCACACTGCACCTCCCTTGTATAGGTAAAGCATCTTGCCTGACGCTCCGACATCTCACACACAAACGCACAGGAAGCGGGTGTTGAGAACGCTACGACTTGTCTGAGAGAAATAACAAGCCAGTCTTTACGGGAGCAGGAAACAAAATGAATTGGAGGAGACGCGTGAATGATTGAATCTCTCTTCCAATCGAGTGATGTCTTTGTGTCCTCGTGTCCTTGTGTTCTCGCGTGCGCCTCTCCACTCTGTCCTCTGTCGTGAGTCCTTAGTCCCTTCAGTACCAAGACGCATTTCCATATTCATTCTGGTTATTGTTTGGTGATTTTATGAAGCTTTAGAAACTTATGTAGGGGATTTAACTAGTGAAGACTGGCCATTAACCTTCTGATCTCCATAGACTCTTTCTAATGTCAATAGAATCGTTTAATCGTACCCAAAACTCATGGTAAAAATGCGTCCCAGTACTGAGGAGGTTAAGGGACGCGACCTCTGTGCAAGTAAATTAAGTAAAGAAAATTCCGTGATGCATATTTTAAGATAATTTTTCGGAGGAGCTGCTTCTCTGAAAATCTATTACGCTTTACGATATTTCCCCCATTACAAGTTAGTGCCCTCATCCACGTCCACTTAACGGTGTACTTTGCGCTCCTCCTCCCCTGACACACGCTTCCCTCCCAGCCTCTGCCCTCCCTCGCCTGTCATGTCCTTCTGATGTATTGCCTCGCCACTTCCGTCACCAGTAATGCCATCACCAGGTGTTGTGCATCACTTATTCCTCCCTTAATGCTCGCACCACCACACATATCACCGCCTCCAACCCCCACCGCCATGCCCTGCCTCTAGTTCTCCCTCTTCCGCGCTTCTCTCCGTTGTATATACGAGATGTTTGCCACCCTCTGCCTCAGCCGCCATTACCATGACTAAGGTGTGGGTTGTGCCTCTCATTTCTGGCCCTTCCTCTCCCTCTCTTCCCTTGCCTGCCTGCCTGCTTGTCTGTCTGTCTGTCTGTATGTATATATGTATGTATGTATGTATGTATGTTCCATCCCTGCCGCCCAAACACAGCCTGCCAAAGTGATTCACCGAAGCTGTTTCCTTGTTTACTACAGAATCTTGCTTACTTTTCACTCTTCCCTGCCACTCTGCCACTCCCTCAGTCTATATTTCTGTCTTAGTCTTCCCTCGCCGTCTTCCTCTTCTTGTTCTCTCGGTCTTCTGTCTTCTACTCTCCTCTTTTTGCTTCTACGTACCTTGTTTATTGTTATTTTTCCTCTCTACTGTTTCATCTTACTTCACTTTCCCTGTACTCTCTCTCTCTCTCTCTCTCTCTCTCTCTCTCTCTCTCTCTCTCTCTCTCTCTCTCTCTCTCTCTCTCTCTCTCTCTCTCTCTCTATCCCTACACTTTTTTCAATTTACTTCTCCATCCATACTCTCCACTTACTCCATTCCACAACTCCCTGCTACTCCCATTCCTACTCTTTGCCACTCCTTTCCGCGTATTCCTTCATTACCACAGAGAGAGAGAGAGAGAGAGAGAGAGAGAGAGAGAGAGACCGAAACCCAATCTCAGTTTTCATATAGAGTTCATTTTTCTGTTGTAAAAATAGAGACAACTATTTATTTCAAGTCCTCATATTGGCCACGAGAGATGCTGACGGCCTCATCCTCCCTGCTGGTTCCCTCTTTGATGAATGTTGTTTTTATTAAGTCAGGTTAGGTCAGGGTAAAGAAAGGGAGGATAGGGTAGGTTACGTTAGGTTTTGGTTAAGTTAGATTAGTTCCTATGACTCGTTTCCATATTCATTCTGGTTACTATTTGACGATTTTATACAGCTTCAGATTCATATGTTGGGACTAGAATAGCAAAGACTCTGGCCGTTAACCTTCTGACCTCCAATGACCCTTGCTTAAGTAAATAAAACTGTCTAATCATACCCTAAAATCATGGCAAAAATGCGTCTCAGTATTGAAGAAGTTAAGTTAGGTTTTAGGTTAGGTTAAGTTCAATTAGGTTAAGCTAGATTCGATTCAGTTACATTAGGTTAAGTTAGGTTTTAGGTTAGGTTAGATTAGTTAAGGGAAGGCTAGAGTCGTCACAGCTGGGAAGTGAAGCAAACCTGATGAATTCACCTGATGGAGTGGAGGGCAGAGTAAGGAGGAAAACCCACAGAGTTTATACAAGAGTGGCCATAATGACTTCCTCGTCAACTCAAAGGGGTCTTAGTACCTTTTGATTCTGCGGCGGGTTCGTTGGTCTGATGGGAGGGATTGGTGAAGGTAATGACAGGACAGAAGTGGCAGAGAGACAGAGAGAGAGAGAGAGAGAGAGAGAGAGAGAGAGAGAGAGAGAGAGAGAGAGAGAGAGAGAGAGAGAGAGAGAGAGAGAGAGAGAGAGAGAGTGTGTGTGTGTGTGTGTGTGTGTGTGTGTGTGTGTGTGTGTGTGTGTGTGTGTGTGTGTGTGTGTGTGTGTGTGTGTGTGTGTGTGTGTGTGTGTGTGTGTGTGTGTGTGTGTGTGTGTGTGTGTGTGTGTGTGTGTGTGTGTGTGTGTGCCTAGTTATATATCCTTGTTAAGTCTCCAGTTTGACAAAGTATTTCACTGATTTATTGAATTGCCTTCCCCCTTCCAACCCTCTCCCGTCTCTCTCTCTCCCGTCTCTCTCTCTCTCTCTCTCTCTCTCTCTCTCTCTCTCTCTCTCTCTCTCTCTCTCTCTCTCTCTCTCTCGCTCATAACCTGTAAACTCCATTTCCGCAATATTCTCCTTAAGAAAATGTAATTGACTTTAAAGAACATGCTCACAACCACCACCACCACCACCACCACCACCACCACCAGCCACTACAAATACCTCTACTAACACTCTACACTTGTACCTCCTTAATTCCGTCAATCTCCAGACCATCGCTTTAATTAAAACTTCCTTGACCGTATCATTGAGCACGTTTTCGTCTTATCCTTTACATCTACCAAGCTCTAGTGGGCGTTACGGGGGAGCTTAAAGGCAGTTATTTTATCTCGTATACTAATAGTTTAAGAAGACTTCCACATCGATAACTGGAAAGACGGGAGTGAAAAACGGGCTAGTATTTTTCTATGGCCTTTGAAAACAAGTCTGGGTGAGAGGAAAGAGTTTGAACCCATATTCTGAAACGCTTTGCTCTTTTACTATCATTACTTTCTAAAGGCTCCACTTGAAGAGACTCGTGTTCTTAAGGGTATTTTTATGGTTCTGGTGATGGATTAGCAAGATTTCTAGTTGATCATAAGGAGAAAATGTCTTGAAAACCTAGCTAATTGTATCTTGGGGACTTAAAAAATTGTGTTGAGAGAGCAATGCGTTTTTTAATACAGGCTTTATATCTCAGCTCATCTTTATAATATCTCAAATAGCACAAGTAGACAGGCTTTTATCTCAGCTCTCCTTTATATGTCAAATAACAGAAATGGAGGGGCCTTTAAATCTTTGAGTACCATGACGTATTTTCATATTCATTCTGCTTAGTATCTGGTGATTTTATACAGCTTCAGAAACCTATGTAGGGGGGGATTAAACTAGTGAAGACTGTAGCCATTAACCTTCTGACCTCCATAGACCCTTGCTAATGTCAATAAAATAGTCTAATCGTACACGAATCTCAAGGTAAAATATGTGCCTGAGTATTGAAGCGGTTAACTCAGCTCACCTTTATATGGACGGGAGAATGCCAGCCCTGCAACACTTCAATTCCCGTGAAAAATACAGCGTGACAATCAGCAACAGAATAATCAAATCAGCGGTAACAAGTAACTAGAGAAAGGCAGAATAAGGACGCAGTCTTTATGTAGTGTCACTAGTAATTCCGAACTGTTTGAATGAAGTGAGCGACAATTCAAGCAGTCCCGTTAACAGTAGAGCCATTTGTATTTTTGATGCGTCCATTCATCAGTTTTGTGTCGGAAAGAGAGATTGAAGGAGAAAAACACAGACATACACACACACATCGACTTGTAATCTGCGTCCCTCACATTCTCCCGTCACGCCATTGTCGGCTTTGAATGGAAAGTAATGACGCTCAGGGTAAGAGAGAGAGAGAGAGAGAGAGAGAGAGAGAGAGAGAGAGAGAGAGAGAGTGTGTGTGTGATCTCGTACCTCATAAATTAATATTACGTATCGATATAAAGAACTGCCTCGATAAGACAGCACAGACATTTATTTCGCCAATTTAAAGACGGGAAATAGTGAGATAAAACCAGCTGGTGCATCGCGGCGAGGCAGGAGGGAGAGACGGTATCCAGCTGTGAGCGTGGCGGCGGGTGGGCACTGTGTCATCTGTGGATGAGTGAAGGCCGCCCACGACACTCAGAAATTGACAAGTAGACACAAAGTTACCAAGAATTGAAGGCGGGAAGTTGTCAGGATCATCGGGTGTTATAAAGGGAAGCAGCAGCCGAATACACTGACATTAGGCGAACATTCTTGCCAAAAGGTGTCTTCTCTAGTGTTTTTTTTTTCTTCCATTTTCATGCCTTTTCACTCTCACATAAGGGTTATAAGGTGTCTTTTCTCATATATTTTTTTCCCATCCTCATGCTTTTCATTACAATATTTTCCTGGTAACATTTGAGTCCCCGAGATAAGATACCAAGTAACTGCAGGGTTTTCCTTCAGGCATTATCAAGTTTCGGGATATGTTTCAAAATTTGTATCCTTTTCCCCACCTATTACAGTTTTATTAACCCCTTCAGTACTGGAACGTATTTTTAACTTGAGTTTTGTTTACGACTAGACCCTTTTATTGACATTAGGAAGAGTGAATGGAGGTAAAAAAAATTAATGGCCAGTTTTCACTATTTCAATCCTCACATAAGTTTCTGAAGGTGTATACAATCACCAAATAGTAACCAGAATGAATATGGAAACGTGTTGTGGTAATGAAGGGGTTAATCACACATATTGCTATTTCTCGACCACAGTGTTTTGCATTAGCACTTCCACTTTCCAGGAAAACCAACAGAATTATATTTGGCAAATAACTACAGGAAGAGATACAATTTGAATAGGTACTGGCGGCCCCCATGCACTATTATTTCTACAATGAGTTTTTGGTATAATTAGACAGTTATATTTACATTAAGAAGGGTCTTATAGAGGCCAAAAGTTAGTTGGTAGAGTCTTCGTTATTTGAAGTCCCCACATAAATTTCTGAAGCTGTTTAAAATCATAGAGTAGTAAGAAGAATGAATATGAAAATGCGTCATGGTACTGAAAGGGTTAGAGAAAATCTCTCTCTCTCTCTATCACTCTGTACCAGGACACTGACACGGGCGACTCACAAACCCACACATTCACTCGTCAAAGCAAAAAAACACATCGAGTTCCTTTTGATCGCCATCCCAAAAGTGGCCGTGTCCCAGCGTAACCTTTGCCTCTGAATGACGCGGTAATGAGAAGAGGAAGAGGAAGAGGAGGAGGAAGAGAAGGAAGAGGACCAGGAAGTGCAGGAAGAGAGAAAAGATAATGAGAGGGAATAAAAGATGTCAGAATTGATAAGAGATTGGATAGAGTAATAATGTTAATGCTAAAGATTCATTGATGGTCATGACTGTTGTTATTAATGGTGGTGGTGGTGGTGGTGGTGGTGGTGGTGGAGGAGGGGAGTAATAATGACTGTGAAAAAGAAAAAGAGAGAAGGTTTGCAAATCATTATTCATCATTACAGTCTGGCAAATAAATCACACACGCATGCACGCACGCACGCACGCACGCACACACACACACACACACACACACACACACACACACACACACACACACACACACACACACACACACACACACAGAGAGAGAGAGAGAGAGAGAGAGAGAGAGAGAGTTTTATAAGATCTCTAGAAAATGATGACCTTGGACAGCTTACTCTTTTTCCATCAAATAAAGCGTCCCTCTCTCTCTCTCTCTCTCTCTCTCTCTCTCTCTCTCTCTCTCTCTCTCTCTGGGGAGGTCTGGGCGCCGCGATAGATGGACAGCCAGCGAAGCCTCTATGACGTGAAAGAATGACGTGGTATTTCGTTCTTTCACTATCTCACTCGCTCACTTCCTTACTCTCTCATTCAGCTGTCCATCCACTCCAGCCTCCGACGTTTACTCAGTCACAACATTCTTTTTTCTTTGAGAGGAGAGTGAAGCTTGTCCAAATTCAGGTGACACATAGAAGTAATTTGTAGGGTGTTGTAGCTTTGGAGAGTGCGTTCAGTGTAGGACCAATATTCAGAAACGCTTTGCTCTCCCATGATGTTATTTCCACAGGCTCTAGTTGAAGATACTCATATTTTTAAGGGTATTTTCATGGTTCTGGTGATAGATTAGCAAGGTTTTTAGTTAATCATAAGGAGAAACTGTCCTGAAAACCCGCCTAGTCGTCTATGGGGACTTGAAAAATTGTCGTGGTGAGAGAACAAGGTGTTTCTGAATATGGTCGTAAGTGAGATGAAGTGTTACTGAACGGAGGAAAGAAGATAATGGAGTAAAGATTGTAGGCCTCACATTCATTCATTTTATGACATTTGTTCGAGACTTTTGGCTAGCTCTTCTTATCTTTAACGGAACATGTAATCAAGTGGGCTTTTTTTATTTTTGTACCCTTGACCAGCTTCCCCTCTTGCATGAAAAAAAAAAAAAATGGCCGGTTTAAATCATACAAAGCTTGATTATATTACAGTTACTTCGCTTTACACTTTCCCTGTGAAGAAAATCCAATTAATGTCACACTTTACAAGTTCGTTTAAGCCACAACGCATCCTGAATGGAGCGACCACTCTGTCACGCACGAGTTCCTCCCCTGATGACGACTGTTGCGTCTTGGACAACAGCGCACCTCCCCAATTAATCTTTCATTCCACCTGTGTTTGCCTGGTCCGCGAATCTCGATCTCCTGCGATTCCTTCCTCTCACGCCTCGCCTGGCTGTGTCTGTGTTTCTCTCTCCACGTTTATGGACTACATTTACTGTCTCCCTTGCAACGAATCCCTTTTATGACCAATCCTCCCTTCAGTTCCTGTCCATCACACTTCACCACATTTTCTATCCTCCCAATTGTCGCTCACTGCTAACTGTTCCTCACCACTGCTCTCTCCTGCAGCACTTACGGGTGAGGACGTTACTGATGAGGGTGGCGGGCACGCAGCACACCAGCACCAGCAGGTCCGCCAGTGCCAGGTTGAAGAGGAAATAAAACACCGGTGTCCTCATGATCCTCGTACGCGCCACCACCATTATCACCAGCACGTTGCCGATGATCCCGAGTACCATCACCAGGATATAGGCCAGCACGTAAAGCACCGTGACGGGTAGAGAGTGTCGCAGAAAAGTCACCTCTCCGTAAGGACCCAGGCTGCTATTCAGTGACCTCTCGCCACTGTTCTCCTCACTCCTGCCGCTCAGGGTCTCCTCGTCACTGTCTCGAGCCCGCATGGCTGCTCGTCCACGTCTGCCACAGTGAAGTGTTCGCTTGTTCTTAGGAAGCTGCACCGCAAGGGAATATAACACTGGATTGGATGCACGGTTTTTTTTTTCTTTGTTTTTCTCTGATGAGCTGTTCTTTTAGTGATTAAATGTGAAAATACATTGACGCAGGTTGCCTTTCTAAGTGTAAACGAAATATTCAAAAAAGTATATATTCTTCAGAAGCGCATTCAGATCAAAACAACTAAAATAAAAAGAGACAGAACAACAATTTTGACAAAGAAAGAAAAAAAAGAAGAGGAAAAAAAAATAAACAAATCCAAACAGTAACCTTATAAGACATAGATAAACTGCATCAATAAAGAAAGAGGAGACCGACAAACGATCCAACACAAAACTGAAAGAAAACAGCGAGGAGAGTAGTCAAGACGAACTAAATAAAGGGGTGACTTAAGTGATGCGCGGCGACTGTCAGTGACCGAGGGAATGAGATGTGTGTCCCGCCGCCAGGAAGGTGTCAAGAAGAATGAGGTGGAGCACGACAGAGACAGACAGCAGGACACCGCCACGGCAAGCCAGGGAGGGAGAGGAAAGCTGTGACAGGGGGAGGGAAGAGGGAACACAGGACCCAAGATAAAACCGAGAAGGGGAAGGGGAAGAGGAGAGGAGGGATTGAAAGGGGGACATGGGAGGAAGGAATGGGGGAGGATAATATTCTCTCTCTCTCTCTCTCTCTCTCTCTCTCTCTCTCTGGACTCACTAATACCTCCTCGACCTCCTCTTCTTATTTTTATGAGTTGCGTCGCTTTGAACATTGTTTCATTTCCGATTGATGTTATTTATACTTAATGTCGTAAAATGTCAACAATTACTGAAATATTTACGGTATGCTCACTTATTCTCCTCTATTCCTTTCTTACATTTAATCTTCCACCTCCTCCACCTGCTTTATCACACTTTCCTTCTTCTTCCCATCCATCAGGCCTGGTATGACCCCATTGTTGTGCTCCTTAAATCAATGTTTCAGTCTTCTTCTTCTTCTTTATTCTCCTCCTTATCCTCTTTATCTTCCTCCTATTGACACTTCGTTTACTTCCTTTCTAGTTCTTATTTTCTCTATTTCCTTCTTTTTTTATCTCCTTCCATCATCTCTCTCTCTCTCTCTCTTTCTTCCTTTTACCATCCTTTCTCTTTCTCTTCTTCCTCTTGTTCCTCTTGTTCGTTTTGCTTCCTCTCTAGTTCTTATTTCCTCTATTTCCTTCTTTTATTTCTACCTCCTTCCATCATCTATCTCTCTCTTACTTAGTCTTCCTCCTCACACTCCTCTTCTTCTTGTTCCTCCTATTGACCCTTCGTTTACTTCCTCTCTAGTTCTTATTCATCTCTATTTCCTCTTCCTTCCATCTTCCTCCTTCCATCGTCTCACACTTTTAATCTTCCTCCTCCCACTCCTTCTCTTCCTCTTGTTCCTCCTATTGACCCTTCGTTTGCTTCCTCTCTAGTTCTTATTTATCTCTATTTCCTCCTCCTTCCATCGTCTCACACTCTTAGTTTTCCTCTTCCCACTCCTTCTCTTCCCTTGTCCAGGAAGGCTCAGCTGAAATTTGAGCTCAACAACAAAATCTTCTATGTTTAGCTCAGATGGAATTTCATTTTACTTCTCTCCAGCCCACTCTCCACCACCTCCTCTTGCTCCTTCTCTCCCTTGATATTACGCTCCCCCTCAGGACCGCATTACCAAACACCTACTTAAAGATTTTTCTCCCCCGTGCATCTTATTCTTTACTTGTTGTTCAGTGGGGTGTTGTGAGCGGCGAGAAGGTCCAGGAGAGCGTAAGACTGAGAAGGCTGGTTGGGAAAAGGGAACAAAGAATAGGAAGACGATCGCCAGGGAGTCGTGGGGTGTTGAGGGACTGAATGTGGAGGAGTAAAAGGTCAAGGAAAGTGGAGAGGATGGAGAGATGAAGACTGAGGTGGAATGTAAGTGGAGTGGCGTTAGGGAAGGAAGCGAGAGAGAGAGAGAGAGAGAGAGAGAGAGAGAGAGAGAGAGAGAGAGAGAGAGAGAGAGAGAGAGAGAGAGAGAGAGGAAAAGGTGAAGAACCGAGAGGCAGAAAGGAGGAGGTGGAGATGCGTGGGCGGCAAGTGAAGGCAGAGAGAGAAGCATGTGCCGTGGGAATAGTGAAGAGCGAACTAGTGGTGGTGGTGGTGGTGGTGATGGTGGTGGTGGCCATGACCAGTTTTCGCCTCCCACGCATCAGACTGAAGCCATAGGAATTTCAGTCTCGCCCATTCATGTCCTCTTCATGTCCTCCTTTTGTTGACCACATTAACTTTTATGCCACGTAAAGACGGTAATTTCCTGCATGCAAAGGACAGACACACACACACACACACACACACACACACACACACACACACACACACACACACACACACACACACACACACACTTCTCTCTCCATCCGTCTATCTGTTTGTTTGTTCATGTTAGAAACGACGTCATTAGAAAGACAGATAGACAGATAGATAGACAAATAGAGGAGGTAATTAGATATGATAGGTACACAGATAGATAGAAAGGCAAGCATGTATAGAGAAAGGTAGATTGGTTGTTAGGTTAGGTTAGGTTAGACAGACACAGATATAGACAGACAGACAGACAGATACATACACACAGCAGAGAAGTCCTTATAGCCTCGCCGCACCCACCCCTGACGGACACCAACCCTCCTGTCAGTTGTACAATATTCAATACAAAACTGATACGCAGACACACGTATCAGTTTTTTTTCCGCTAGTTATTGCGACACGAGTAACAACGCCTAACGAAAAGGTACAGTGGGCAGACAATTCATCTCCATCTGAAAAGGTCTTATTGAAACGCTGCCTATGAGAACACAACCCGACCTTTCCTGACTTCAGTGCTCAAGGTAAAGGTTTCACATCGACTCTATAGTTAATTAGTTAGTTATTTAGTTATTATTCCTTGAGACAACTGGCAATCAAGTGGGTTTTATTTTCTTCTTTTGCTTTTGTTGCTCTTGGCCGGTTTTTTCTTGCATAAAAAGAAAGTTTAGTTTTATCCAAAATGTGCAAGTTTACAGTGAAGTGAAAGCTACAAAATTTTCATTGGTCGAAATAAAGAAGTTTACCTCTACAAACATAAATTAAAACAGTCACCTAAGTATTATTTAACCTCTTCAGTACCATGACACGTTTTTATATTTATTCTGCTTACAATTTGGTGACTTTTTATAACTTCAGAAACTTGTGTGGAGATTAAAATAGTGCAGACTGTAGCCATTAACATTCTGACCTCCATAGCACCTTCCTAATGTGAATAAAATCGTTTAATCGTACACGAAACTCAAGATCAAAATGCGTCCCGGTATTGAAAGAGTTAAGATTAGGCGATGGAAAGTAACAAACATAAGCTAAAGAGTTACTAGCATCATACATAAACACCACCAGGCTGAACAGTAGCCACCTGCTGACCTACATGCCGCTCATACACCCATCGATGATATTGGCCTTCTTTGTCTTAACCTCCTGCTGCTCCCCCTGGTGCTTCTCATCCTCATTCTCTTCCTCCTCCTTGTCCTCCTTGCCCTCTTTACGTCTTCCCTTCGTCCCCACACGCCCTTCCTCTTTGCCATCCTCTCCTTCCTTGTCTTCCACGTCTTCCCTTCGTTCCACATGCTTTTCCTTCTTACTCTCTTCTCCCTTCTACTCTTCCACGTCTTCCCTTCGTCCCAAATGCTCTTCCTTCTTGCTCTCTTCTCCTTTCTCCTCTTCCACGTCTTCCCATCGTCCCACATGCTCTTCTTTCTTGCTCTCCTTTCCCTCCTCCTCATCCATTTCTTCCCTTCGTCCCACACGCCCTTCCTCTTCGCCCTTCTTTTTCTCCTCCTCTTCTACGTCTTCCCATCGTCCCACATGCTTTTCCTTGTTGCTCTCTTCTCCCTCCTCTTCCTCCACGTCTTCTCTTCGTCCCATATGCCCTTCCTTCTTGCTCTCTTCCCTTCGTCTCACACGCCCCTTCCTGTTAGCCTTACTATTTTTCACAGACGCGATTCAGGAGTTTCGTCAACAAGTTAGTGTAACAAGACAGCAAGCAGTGTGGACGCAGGTGTTGCAGGGCTGTGCGTGTATTGATGAGATATTGACGCCTTGTTGCAGGGCAGGTACGGGCGACAGTGGAGCCACGGGTATGATATGTAACCCTATATTGTATGCAGCTCTAATAATGTTATGTATTTCCTGTGAGGTATGTATGTGTCTGGTTTTTTTTTTACCCACTGGTTATGTTATTTTCATTTATGTTTACGTATTGTTTCAGGTCGGATTTTTAGAGCAATGTGTTCTTTCCTAAACCAAACCATTCGTCATGTTCCTGAAAACCAATGTCTCTCGCTTCTTATTGGCTGTTGTCGCTTCCTGTGCTTTTGGTGGTAATTGTTAACGTTGTGTGGAGTGAGCGAGGCGGGTTCCATTTGCTGGCACGGTGCCGAATCAACAGGTGAAGCGTGTATACCTGTGGACACACTAAGGGTGATTGAATGAAACACACACAATTGCTCAAAGGCAGCTGTTCTTGGGCTGACGCGTTCCCTGGTGTAATAGGTTCTTTGACAAATTATCTGCTTGCTTTCCAAACTGTATTGTTCACCGGAATATGTTAAAGCATTTTATTATTATGAATGAAATGGACTCATGATGTTGGTGCTTTAAATCCTTCCGTATCATGACGTGTTTTCATATTTATTCTGCTTACTATTTGTGGTATAGCTTGAAAAATATAGGTGGGGGATTAAATAGTGAAGACATGTGCAATAAACTTCTGATTCCATAGACCCTTTCTAATGTAAATAAAATCGTCTAATCACACCCAAAACTCGTGGTAAAAATGCGCTCCAGTATTGAAGTGGCTAAAGGAAGATTAGATAAACTCATGGAAGTGGATGGTAGATAGAATTAGTAGCTTTGTTCAACGATAGATGGAGATAGATATTTATTGACCACAACCAAAGCAGGAACTAAGTGTATGCCTGGCAGTCTCTTGCAACTTCCCTCATTATCTTATATTCTAATTTCATATGGAGAATTACTTACCGTCTCTCATCAATTAGGTTAGCTGTCTTTCCTCCTCTTGACTAGCGCAATTCAATGTTTTCTGTTATATCCATGTAAAGACAATCATAATCCATCGTTAGTTCGTATCGTTGTTTGCATAAACCAGAGAGCGGCTCCTTCAGATAAAGAACAACGGGGAGGACGAAGAGAAGCGAGAGGAAAAAAAAATGCAGAGAATCAGGAGCAGCAGCTTCGAACGGTGAAAGAGAAGCAAGAGGGTCGGAAAAAATGTCTCGAAAAAAGGGAGGCAGAGGAGTGGTGAGTGGTGAGTGGTTGAGTGGTTGAGTGGTGAGGAAGCCCGATTTGAGCTAAATTATAAGTGGTGAACAGCTGAGAAGGCACGAGTGGGAAGAACGAACGGAACATAAAAAAAAGACAGTCGAAAAAATAAAAGGAGAAAGATGCTGACTTAAGAAAAAATGGAGTTGAATAGGAAAGAAATAGAGTTGAAATATGAAAGCAAAGCAATGCGAATGGTAGGTTAGGGAAAGGTCACACAGAAGGTCATGGAGAGAAAAAAAAAGATGAAAGTAGTCCACATGAAAAGCTGCTCGAGGGGAAAAAGTTACAGTGTTGGGGATTAAGAAAGTACTGCGTGTGAAAGTAATGTGGAAAAAACGGAAAAATGGAAGCGAAAATATAAAAAGTAATACTGAAAAAGAAAGAAAACACACACACAGGCACACACACACACACGAAGAAATACAAATGAGGAAAGATTTTTAAGGATACGAATAACATATATGTGAAATAAAAAAGAAACACACACACACACATTCTCTCTCTCTCTCTCTCTCTCTCTCTCTCTCTCTCTCTCTACGGCACGTGTAATGAAAAATGCAGTCCGTGAACACCCTCATCCGCACATCCCACACTGAACAAGGTTACGTCGCAGTGATTAAAACATGAAAGAAACACAACATTTCATT